>NC_142038.1:72705909-72859659 GCF_982192425.1 Myodes glareolus
TCCCAAGGGACAGGCACTGTCTGGACGTTGAGTATTTCCAGTCAAGGTTATGTGTGGAGATGCCGCTAGAGAAATTTGCCTTCTACACACTGTCTCCTTGCAAATGTGTCAGCCAGCAATTGGGGCCATGATCTGCACAGTCACAGTGAGTTTGGCTTTTATTATTTTTATTTTTTTCAGTGTTTTTTCCTCTGTGGACGTTAATGCTCTGAAAGTAAGCTCTGAGAATTAGAAATAAAAAAGCCCTGGCCACTGCATGGGAATTGCTTGGGGGCCTTGAGCCGTTCACACTCATTTAAACGCATTTCTTTCCATTTTGAAGCTCTGTCATCTACAGTGTGCTGAATTTTGTCCCCAGAGGGGCAAAATGGCTGCTGTAGAGCCAGACATTTTGTCCTCAATGGATGACAGTGAAAGGCTTGTGTGCAGCAACATTTCCTTAGAGTGTATGCCCTTGCAGGCAAAGCACTGAAGGTCACAGTCATTGCTATGACCACTGTCCCACACCTATACCTAGAAAATGGTTCCTTCTTGATTTTTACCTGTATAATGAATGAATGAATGAATCTCTTTTTGGTTTGGCACTAGTTGATTCTGAATCAAAACTTCTGATCTGCAAAATACTTGGAATCCTTTCTCACCCAGAGCGCTACAGAGACTGAGGATGTGCCAGGCCCCAGTTCAGGAAAAATGTGCCATCAGTCACGTAGCAATGACATCGTTGTCTCCTCTCTCTATCCCTTCTTGATGCTGTTAAGATGGCTGTGGACAGAGCTGGAGAGATGACTCAGAGCTTCACTGTGCTGCTCTTCTAGAGGACCTGAGTTCAGGTTCCAGCACTAGGGTTGGGTGGCTTACAATGTCCTATAACCCAGTGTCCAGGAATTGGTGCCCTCTTCTGCCACTGCAGGAAGCCCACACATATGTGTGGCATGCCCACACAGACACACACATACATAAAGAAAAAATAATTTTAAAAGTAGTTGCTTATTTGAGAAAGTGTTATATGACCAAAGAACCTATAGTAAGATGTTGAATCAATGAAAAAGAGAAAGAGGAGTTAATGACTCCAACAGAAAAAAAATTCCAGTATTCTTAGATGTAGCCCATTGGGGGGAAGTCTGAGTGAGCCAACTGGAAATGTGCTTATGTCTGGCTCAGTGAATTATGCTAACATTGCCAGTTAAAAAGAGATACCATTTTAAGGCCAAACAATCTATAGAATCTTTGAAATCTTCCAAACACCAGAGTCCAGAGATAAGCAGGGCTCTCTTAAATTGTGTTGAATTTAGTTTCTAAATTTACAGCTACATTTCTTGTCTTTTTGGCGTGTGTGTGTGTGTGTGTGTGTGTGTGTGTGTGTGTGTGCATGTGTGTGTATGTCTGTGTGTGATGTATGCATGCCAGGTGGAAGGATCAGAGAACAACTTGGGGTCTTGGTCCTTGTTTTTCATCTTGTTTAAGATGGGGTCTCTTGTCTGCTGCTCACATACAAGGCTAGCTGGCCTGGGGGCTTCTGGGATCCCCATCTTCACCATAGGTGCTTCAGAGTCACAGACACACAGTAGCAGGCACCCAGCTTGACAAAGCTCCCATGGATCCAAACACAGCGCCTTGTGCTTGCCAGGTAAGAGCTTTATCCACTTAACCAAATCTCCAGTCCCAACATTAAATTTCTAAGTAGACAGTTACCTTAGCTTTTATATTGTCATTTTCAAATACTGAAGTATTTCAGAGCACTGGAATATTATTCTGGTGTGTGTAGATGTGTGTGCACTTGTATGTAGAGGCCAGAGATCAATGCCTGTATCATTCCTCAGGAGTTCTCTACCCTGTTTCTGGAGACAGGCTTCCTCAGTATCCTAGAACTTGCCAAGCTGGCTGGACAGTGAGTCCCAGGGATCTGCCTGTAGCTGCACTCCTGACATTGGGATTGTAAGTGTGAGCCACTGTGATTAATGTTTTTACTATTTTTCCCCGTGAGTTCCAGGGATCCAGAGCAGGTCTGCATGGTCCCATGACAGGCACTGCACTGACTGAGCCATTCTCCAGCCCCGGGAGAACTCTTCTGTGTGCAAATGAAATTGGCATCTTTCATGTTTCATTCACTGAAAATAAATATTAATGTTTAATTCATATTAATAAATTATTTTGTTAATGTTAATCAAATAACAACGTAGCTCTTTAAAAGATGCTGAATAATTAGGGAAATTCAAATCAAACCCACAATGAGATATCACATCACATCCTTTAGGGTGGCTAGGATCAAAAGTATAGCAATGTTGAGAAGAAATTGGAGCCCTCAAATATCCCTGGCAGCAGAGCTATAAGCTGCTGCAGTTGCTATGGAAAGCATCTTAAAACTTCTTTAAGTTGTTAGATGTGTAATTATCATGTGGTCCTTACTTCTACTGGTAAGTTTGTATGATTGTTTGAATGAGAATGACCCCCATAGGCTCATGTATTTGAACGCTTAGCTCCCAGGGAATGGAACTGTTCGAAAGGATTACGAGGTGTGACCTTGTTGGAGGAAGTATGTCTCTTGGGACGTCGTGCTTTGAGGTTTTGAAAGTCAGCACCAGCCCCGGTGTCTTTCTCTGCCTGCAGATCAGGATGTACAGGTCTCAGACACTGTCTGTAGGCTTCCATTCTCCCAACCATGATGATAATGGCTAAGTCTCTGATAGAGTAAGGAAGTCCCCCTTTCAATTTAATGCTTCTTTTTATAAGAGTTAAGTTGGGCATGGTATCTCTTCACAAAGAGAGCAGTGACGAAGGCAGCCTATCTGCAAGAGAAACACACACATGACATTGTAAACATAAAGGTTAGCAGCAATAACATTCACATGACCAAAAGGTGAAAGGCTCCAGATATGCATTATCTGATGAGGAGCTAAACCATTCATGTAATAACATGGGATATGGTTTGACCCTAAAAGGAAATGAATATTGATGCAAGCTACTATACCTTTGATAAACCTTGAGAAGAGCATGCTGAGGTGGAAAAGAATGGCCACATATTCTATGATTTTATTGTATTAAATATTCAGAAGAGTGAAGTCCACAGAAACAGACAATAGATTAGTGGTTGCCAGAGGCAAAGGGTAGGGAGAAATGGGTAAAGATTGCTAGTGAGCAACACACCAATCACTGAGATGTGTCTTGTGAGAGAGAGCTTATTCAAGTAGCCAAGGGTGGAGAGGAAAGAGCTGCCAAGCCCGGCTTCTCCCAATGAGTTCTGAAGGAGAAACTCAGAGCTGGGCTTGCATGGCGAGCACTTGACTGATTGAACTGTTTCCCCAGCCCTGAGAAGGTTTTAATGTTCTCCTTTGTTACTTCCTACAATCCTCGCATTGTATTGTGATATGGGAAGGGCAAGTGTGTGGAGCCACAGGCTGGGGACAGAGTATTCTGTGCCTCGGTTTACATATCCCTCTGTGATGGAAGTAGGAGCAGGACCCAGTGACCCTGACTTCCTCTTCCACCAATCAATAATTACTGCATATTTGTTGTATAAGACAATGGGTTTCATTATGACATTTTTTTGTCCACTCATTGCTTGTCCACAGCTGAGCAAACATGTGATAGAAGAAATCCTGAACTGAGGCACTTTATACTGATGGGAGCTTTCAGGTCTATGGGTGGAGTTACCACAGATGGGCAGCCATGTTACCTGTGGAGACCTACATGGGCTTGGAGTTCTCTGATGACTCCCACCACCCTGATGTACTGATGTTGACAGTGGCCCTTGACAACCGAGACTAATGTCTCTATAACCGGCCCAGACTTTCAGTTTGAGAACTCTAGCGCTGTCTTTTGAGAGCGCCTTAGACTGAAGCTCTACTGATGGTGTGCATGACCTTTGGCACTGGTGAGGCACTCAGTCCCTGAGGCCACTGACATCCGCTCTAGTGGAGTGTGAGTTACTCTGGAGTTATCAGAGAGCATCACTGATTGCAGACTGCTCTTTTCTTGCTTTGCTAGTGGGGACTAACATCCCCTCCTGTCTCAGCTCCTCAGAACCCTCCACAGAGACCCAGCAACACCGCTGAATCATCCCAGCACCGCTATGACTCATTCCCCGGCCTTAGTGTTCCATCTCCCAGGGTGGTCATTTATGGTCTTCTTTCTCCACCATCCACAGATATTAGGTCCAGTTCCCACCTAATTGGTTCCTGTCACTTCCACGTATTTATTTATTTTTAATGTATTGATCTTTTCCAAGTCAGTGACTCATCCTGCCATGGTTTTGCTTCTCCACATACAATATTCCTTTCCTCCTCGCCCCTAACAAAATCTACCCTGTGTATACCCTAGAACTGATGCATCTGAGAACTGATCATTTGCTCTGAATCCAGACCTATACTTAAGGAACCACTGGAAGAGGCTTTGTGTGGTGTCCCTCAATAAGAATACTGACAGGCCACAGGGTGGCCACAGTTCTGTCGATGGGACTCTGAACCTGGGGGCGATGGCATTCTGTCCCCTCTTACTTGTTAGTGAAGGCGGCCTGGACTGCTTAGCCAGTTTAGCTCCAGAACACAGTATTTGACCCCTGTGCTCTGCCAAGCCTGTGAACAACTGTGGTCTAGTCTGCATAAGGCGGCCATGCCCTTGGCCTTCATCTGAAGCAACTTCCTTTTCCTAATGAAGGAGTTTAACCCTCATTTTTTTTTCTAGCAGTTTAGCTGGCATTTTCTCTCGTTACACTGCTTTGTTAAGAGCATTCCATCTGTTCTTACCCCTCCGTAGGGAGGATGGCTGTCTGGCAGCAGACATAGGTACAGATGCAGGCAGGCAGGTGGGCAGGCAGGCGGCAGGTGGCCCAGGGAATCTGTCACCAAGCAGCAGGAAGTCACAGGACTGGTGATCAGGCAAATCTCTGAATGGACTCAGGGACACAAGGACCCAGTCCTGAGGGACTTGGAGCAGGAGGCCAGGGCTTGAGCAGGACGGAAGGCTGCGGAGAAGTATTAAGATAGCTGTTAGGAGCAGGCGCGCTGTAGGGCTGTACCAACTGGTGGGACAAAGCTCAGCATCTGGGCTGGGGCCTATCTCCTTTAGAAGATTGCTTATCTAGCACATGCAAAGCCCTAGGTTCACTTGCTGGCTCTGCTTCAAGCCAGGACGGCTGGCACACACCTCCAGTGACAGCACTTGGGAGCCAGGACGGAAGCTCAAGGTCATTTTTGGCTACAGAGCAAGCTTGGGACCAACCTGGGCTTCAAGAGGCCCTGCCTCAAAACAAAGGAAAAACAAATATAAAACCAAACAGCCAAATAAATAGTCACCAGCAGCCAAGGCCAGGTTGAGAGGTGGTGGCACTACTACATGGGATTCATCCAGAGTCACCGGAGACTCTGGTGGAGCTGTTGATCTCCACATGGAGCAATTAGGCGTTGGAGAATGGTCCAAGACACATATGTCTGGATAGAAGAAATGTTATGCAAGAAGGTGGATAAGGTATGACGTTTGCAAGTACCCTGAAGTCTTCCCAATGAATTGCTTACAGGACCCACATTTTATTTCTATTTTGTGTTCATTTTTCCAGACTTGAACCAACTCCTCTTCTTATGGAGAGACATTACAGTTTATTGAAAGGGCTTAGGATGTGCCCAAGAGACATACTGCCTTCAGAAGCAAGTAACCAGTAGCTTGGGTGTATGTTCCACAAAGCATTTTGCTTCTTGATACGGAAGGAATAATTTTTCCAGTAAGGGTAAAAATGGTATTGGATGAGTCATATTTCTTAGGATCCCCCTGTGGCTAAGTGCTGGCTGAAGGCACAGGTTTAGTCCGTGTCTCTGAAACCAGAAGCTGATGCAACCACACAGAGATTTTTTTCCACTGTCATTGCCTCCAGTTCTTGGTCGCATGCTAGTAAGCAGCAGACACCCACAGGAAGTGTCTGTGGTGGGACACACCTGCACCCCAGGACCTACCCCTTGGTTGCTTAGGGTACCAAGCTGCCTCGTTTACTCCATGCAGCCCGAAGCCACAGCCTGCACTGCTTCATCTGTAGGGAAGATATAGGTGGGCCCGATTCTGTGCAAAACACCTGCAGCTCACTGTGGCAGCAGACTCCCTAGATCTTTCTCTGAAAAGGTCTCCTCCATTGGTGGATGATGAGCACCTATATTCCTGATGCCCATGCAGGTACCTAGAATAGGCATGGTATATATAGTCATCATTTATTACACTTTCTGGACATCAGATCCGTTGGTTGTAAGACCGTATGAACCTAAGGCTGTGATTTGACCTGAGCTATCCATACATCTCTCTACAAACTGGGCTAAAATTCAATTGCTTTGTTTTCTATGAGTTGAAGTTTTGAACAACCTTGATACAGGTTAGATGTTGTAGTAACTAGAAGCCCAACAATAAGATAATAATGATAATAGCTACCTTGACTAGTCAATGTGTGTTTGTTTGAGGTTAAATAATTTTTTTCTGTAATCCCTTTAGCTCCTAGGATAGGTGGATGTTGCGGAGACTGCTGGCACCCACCCAAGTGCCCAATCTGATTTCATAATCATGCATTGGAGTGAGACATCTGGATAAAGACCACACTCCCCAATCCCTTCCAGCTGGGTGACGTCCATTGCTAAGGTAGGGCCCATCTGGACCTTAATCCCTTTCTGCCTGTGGCAGTGAGGCTTCAGTGGAGCAGACGGGAACTGCACCATGGGAATTCCAGTGAACCGGGCTGCAGAGAAACTCACTTTTTGAAAGAGCAGGAGCAGCAGTGCCTTCCTCCAGCACAGGCTCCTCTGTGGTGCGAGACGCTTTGTTTAGTTTGTCACTGTGTTTATTTGTCCAGAGGAGGGGGTTGCTCCCTTTTACAGAACTTTGTCTTCATTTTCCTAGTACTTATTATTAACATTATTATTTTTGGTTTAGAAACACAGGTTCTGAGCCACAGAAAATCTAAATGATTTTTGTATGTAGTGACCTCAAATTAAGATTCCCAACTGATATGGGTTTTCACTGGAAGGACCATTTGATAATTAGTTTATCAAAAGATTTCAATTCTCTAAATTTGGGGACCAAGAATAGTTGATAGGGAAAGCAGAGTACCACGTGAAGTGAAGCTCGCATTGCAGGGAGATTCTGAGAAGCTGGGTTTGGGGAGATGTCTGGGAGTGTGACCTCATTAGAGGTCACTCAAACTTAAGGGAGAGGCACCCTACTATTAATACCAAGTGTGCCAAGAAATGCCACAACATCCTCTCTTCTGGTCTTCAGTGACCTCGAGAAGATTTCAGTAAAATCCAGACTCAATAGGAAGTCTGGGTTGATTGGGGCCCAAGGTTCATTATTTCGACACTCATCGGAGAAACCCTGCAGACCCGAGGACCACACTTAGAATAACAGGGATCTGCAAGACTTCCTGTCCCTAGTACAGCATCCTATAGCTTAAGATCCAACCAAGAGCTCCTGATAGTGAAAGGAACAAGCAGAGTATTAGTTAACAAAACTACGATTCCCAGGATGCTTTACAGAGAAGTGTCTGTCCGCAAGAACCCCTGGGTTGTGCCTTCTATCTGCTTTGAATGACTGGCCCCACAAATTTTGAGTTACCGTTTTGCAGTTGATGGGATTTTATAGTCATGAGATGCAGGGGTATGCTATAGATCAAAATATTTTTCACTTGTTTGACTGGAACCTATGGGGAAGGGGTGAAATGGCCAATTGATTATAATGCTGAATATAAAAAGATCAAAGTCCTACAGCACACAGTCACAGCGCTGTCCGTGGAACAGGAGCTGGCGCTCACGGGAAAATGTTCATGTAATATATGAGGCATTAAAAATTCTGTTACATTATCCTTGCCACCAAGATTGTAATGAAAATGGGAAATGGCACCAACTTAACCCATTCTCATTACAATCGTTAGATTGTAATCTTGTGTTCTCCCCTCAAGAGAATGCTAAATGAGATTTTAAACAAAAGAGAGGACAGAGAAGTATGGAGAACAAAGAAGCAAATAGAAACTGGAAAGTTAAAGAAAAATAGATGCATGATAGACTTCCCCGTGTTCGTGGGAGGTTTCTTTTTGAGATAGAAATAGGAACAGAGTATAGAACGGTACAAAGACCAATTGAGGTACTGGCCAAAACCTATAATGTAACCCAAACACGGCATCTGTTTTAAACAACAGCAGAGGTCATATATCAATTTGGTCTTACCCTTTAAAGCTTAGTCCACTTTAAGAAAAAGTAAATGAAATTGACAACCTGTCCTTTCAAATACCAAGAACACATTAAACGACAAAAATAACTAAAGAGCACCGAGAGGATGAACCTTGATGGGAAGGCTCTCGTGTGTCGTACTTCCACTTTGAACTCTCCATTGTTGCCCCACCACACGTAGGCGTAAATCATGACTCTCTTTGCATCATTTGTTTTTATATTTCATTCTGGGAATAAAATCTCTCTGATGGTAACACACAATTATGTGTAAATTAGTATTCACATGGGTGGAAACATTCTGAAAGATACATCCTGGGACTGATGGGAAACCTTGGTAATTCTTGTGAATTTTTCAGAGCCATGTGTACTAGCCAAATTTGAAACTGTTTATTGAGTACTGTTTAGGTTCAGGTATTAGAATGGTTCGTGTGAGCAGTGCAATCCAAGCTCAGCTACCATTTAATGCAAACATGCTTGCAGATCATCTTCATACGTACTGGACAAGGTGGCAAGAGCCAGGGAAGTATGCTTCTCTCGGTATTTTTCTATTGCCATGGTAGAATATCATGGTAAAACACCATGACAAAGGCTACTGACAGAAGAAAGCATTTTATCTGGGTCTTGCTTACAGTTTCAGAGGGTGGATCAATAAGCTTCGTGACAGGGAACATGGCAAAAGGCATGGCTTTGGAGAAGTAATGGGAGCTTTTAACTTGAGACAACAGCCTCCAGGCAGAGAAAGACAGACAGATAGGCAGGCAGGCAGACAGACACACAGACACACACACATGAGAGAGAGACAAAGGAGAAACAGACAGACACACGAGAGAGACATAAATGAGAGAGAGAGAGAGAGAGAGAGAGAGTAAGAGAGAGAAACACAGACAGACAGACAGACACACACACACACACACACACACAGAGAGAGAGAACAAAATGCAAATGGTACAGTTTTTGAAACTCCAAACCCAACCCCTAGTGACACATCTCATTCTAAAAAGACCATACCTCTTTTTTAAAATTAATTAATTAAAAATTTCCACCTCCTCCCGGCCTCCTTTTTCCCTCCCCCTCCCCACCTTTCCCTCCCTCTCTAGTTCTAAGAGCAGTCAGTGTTCCCTGACTCGTAGGAAGTCCAAAATCCTTCCCCCTCCATCCAGGTCTATAAAGGTGAGTATCCAAACAAACTAGGCTCCCACAAAGTCAGTTCATGCAGGAGAATCAATACCCAGTGCCATTGTCCTTGGCTTCTCAGTCAGCCTTTATTGCCAGCCACATTCAAAGTGTCCAGTTTGATCACATGCTCCATCACTCCCAGTCCAGCTGGCCTTGGTGAGCTCCCATTAGATCAGTCCCACCGTCTCAGTGCGTGGACACACCCCTCATGGATCTGACTTCCTTTCTCATGGTCTTCCTCCTTCTGCTCCTCATTTGGACCTTGGGAGCTAAGTCCAGTGCTCCAATGTGGGTCTCTGTCTCTATCTCCATCCATTGCCAGATGAAGGTTCTATGGTGCTATGCAAGATATTCATCAGTGTGGCTATGGGACAAGGCCAGTTCAGGCACCCTCTCCTCTGCTGCCCAAGAAACAATCTGGGGACTTCTCCTTGGACCTGGGAACCCCTCTAGAGACAAGTCTCTTGCAAACCCTAAAATGGCTCCCTTAATTAAGATATTTACTTTCCTGCTCCCATATCCACCCTTCCTCCATCCCACCCATCCCATTCCCCCAAGCTCTCTGGAATCCTCCCCTTCTCCCTTCTCTCTACCCACCTCTCCTTACATCCACCCGCACACCCTCATGCACCCAAGTTTTGCCTAGCAAACTTGTCTACTTCCAATATCCAGGAGGATAACTATATGATTTTCTTTGGGTTCACCTTCTTATTTAGCTTCTCTAGGATCACAAATTATAGGCTCAATGTCCTTTAATTATGGCTAGCTAGAATCCACTTACGAGTGAGTACATACCATATTCCTCTTTTTGGGTCTGGGTTACCTCACTCAGTAAAGCGTTTTCTATTTCTATCCATTTGCATGCAAAATTCAAGATGTCATTGTTTTTTACCGCTGAGTAAAACTCCAATGTGTATATGTTCCACACCTTCTTTAACCATTCTTCTATTGAAGAAGGCCACACCTCTTAATCATTCCCAAATAGTTCCACCAAATACTCAACTATTTGGCCTATGGGGACCATTCTATAGACACAATACAATATATTCACCTCTCTTATTCAACATTTTCTTAACTCCTGCCTTGACAACATTCTTTGTCTTTCTCTTATCTCTTGATGTTTCCTTTGCCATTGCATAACAATGTAGCCATTCATTTATAATCTGTATAATAACCCCCTATTACCTGAGTAGATGTGATGTGGACCTTGTCTTCCCTGTTCAGCACTCTAGTAGTTTGAATAAGCATGGTACCTGCAGGATCATATATTTGAATGCTTGGACCCCAGTTGGTGGAACTGTTTGGGAAGGATTAGGAAGTATAGCCTTATTGGAGGAGGTGTGTTAATTAGCTGTGTTTATCCATTCTATGGGCTACATGTTAGTACTTTATAACATTATGCTGTATGCTTGAAGCAATACCTAACTGAAGCAAAATAAAGGAAGAAGGAATTATTTTGCTTTACAGCCATCTAGGCAGGGAAGGAATTAGATAGTGGGAACTGCTGTGTCTGTGGTGACAAATTCATGGTAAATATTGCATTGTGCTGATCTGAAAACATATGACTTGAGCTGGAAGCTATGACCCTTGAGGCATAGCCCCAAGAAACTCACCTCCTCAAGCTAAACCCCACCTCCTGAAGACTCTACAGTCTGTCAAATAGTTTCACCAGATGGAGTCTAAGCTGTCACATACAAGAGCCTGTAGAGGACATTGAAGTCATGACATTCTGCCCTGGGCCTGCTTAGGCTCATGACCACCATATAATTCAAAATATGTTTATTCAAACTTCAAATGTCCCCAGATTCTCTACAGTTTTGACACTATTCAAAGTCACAAGTCTCTTCTTAGACTCAAGGCAAACTTTGAGCTGTGTGCCTTGTACAATGAAAAACAAATAACGAAAAACAACAAATAAGCAAAGACCCACCGCAAATTTCAGGCTTCCAATATACAACGATACAGAGTAAGCTTCATTTCAAAAACGAGGAACAGGAGGGTAGCAAGGGAACACAAGAACAGAACGAGGTACCAAACCAGTATGGCAGGGACCAAACCATATGGCTCCATGTCTAATATTTAGGGCTCCTGGTGATACTGTCTAAACTCTAGTGGGCTTGGATGCCCTCCCCCTTACATGTGTAACACCTGGGGTACCCATGGCTTCTCTCTTGGGCCTCTACTACTCAATGCCTACAGCTGTCCTTGACGGATATCTTACATTCCTGGGATTTCCAAGACCAGGGGGTCCCCACTGCAACTTAAGCCTCACATTCACAGCTGCGCAGGCCTCCCAGGGCTCTTTCCAGGGCCTCGCCTTCTCCATATTGCCTGACATCATTGGAGGTATATTTCTGGAGCCATGGTACAAGCCTCCATGATCCAGTACTCTTGTATTCTGCATCCATGTGTTCCTGTTCAGCACAGTGTAACAGCATCGATAATACCAATTCTGCTGCCAGCTGAAGATGGCATCTGACCCCCACGGAGCACGGCTACAGTGGCCTCAGAGGGTCTGCGTGGCTGGACCAGGGAAAGCAATTCCCTAGGACTTGATTCCCAGCAAAGACACCCTGGATCCTGTTAAACAAATATTTTCCAAATGCGTTTCATTTTACACCCTGAAGACCTTGGTGAATGCAATATTGCCCTGAAGGCGCCTTTCCTGTTGTCCTTTGGTGGCACTCAGGGTCTCTCTTTAATGACGTTAGTCTCTTTGGCAGCTATGGCTGCTTCATCTCCACCTGTCTGGTCTGAGGCTTTGATTTGGTTCAGGTTCCTTTGCTCATAAACTGCACATTCCTACTTCTTCCCAGGCCATGTTCCACTCTTCTCACTTAAATCTGGCTAAAAGTGGCCAAGGGATGAGTGGTACCCTTAAACAGCACCCCAAGGGATATACCGTTTTAACATTTCCTCTGCTAAATAACTTAACCCATTATCTTTAAATTAAGCTTCACTCCCATTATCAGCTCAGAACCAGCTACTTAGCCAGGATATCACAAGAGTGGTGCCTAGCATAATTCCTGATAGGCTGTCCTCTTCTGAAACCTCAGGAACAGGAAGGATGCTCACAGCTTCATGTCTGTTGCATTCTCTTCCTCCGCTCTCCCACCGCGCAGCTCGTTACTCCATTCACGGCGTCCCTGGGCTTCCATACTGAAGCTCTAAACTCTTTTACATTTGTTGGGTAATCAGGTTGTTCCAAAGGCCTAGGAACCGCACGGTTGGGCTTGTCAGAGCAAAGGAACTCTTTACGGTATGGTCCTCAGTCTCAGTGACAAACTACCTGGAAGAAGAAACGTAAGGAAGAAAGATTTCTCTTGGGGAGTGGTTTAAAGTCCGTATAGCCGGCAGCGTATGGCAGCTGGGATGGTTTGGTCCACGGCAGTGAGAACGGGTGACTGCCATAAGTAACTTCTACTTGTTATGTATTGTTGACCTGAGAGTAGAGAGTTCAGGCCAGAGGCTGGGTTGCCTGGAACCCCCAAGGCATGTCCTCCAGCAGCCCGCATCCTCTAACTAGACCCTGTCTCCTAAAGTTTCCATGACTTCCAATGCTATCGGCTATCAAACACATGAGCTCGTAGGGACCATGTCGTAATCAAGTCATACGTAACACAATGTTACTTTGCCCATGCCACAAGAGGGAAAAGCGAACAGAATCAGGCAAAATAGAGTAGAAAATGGTATCATTGGGTGCCCTTTTGCATAAACGAATCAGAGAATGGCTCTGAGTAAGTAGCAGGTGTGGAAGGAGTAAGTATATAAACGTCAGATTCAAACTTCCCTCCCTCGGGGGCAGAACTTCCCAGGCAGAGAAACCAGCGGTGCAAGGGTGCTGATGGAGGAGATGCATGGCTTTGATGGATGCACGGCTAAGGTATGGCTGAAGCAGTGTGTGCCGTGGAGAGGAGAACGGGATCTGGAGGGAGCGGCCTTGGCACATGGAATGCCTGTGCTATAGCCGTGATGAGAATTTTGGTCTGTAGCCACCGGGGCTGAGCAGCCACTGGAGGTTCTTGAGTGGAGGGATGGCTTGAGCAGATTCAAGTGTTTAAAGGAACACTTTGACTGCTGTGTGGGGGAAAGGGGAAGTCAGCGGCACAGCGGAGCAGCGGTGTGCTGGCAAATGTTTAACAACCGGCTCGACAAAGGCAAAAATAAGTAAACAAACAGAATTAGAATTTGCTAAAAGAGAAAGCAAAGAAAATGGCAGGGGAGTGAGAGTAATGCAAAGAGGGAACCCTAATTAGAATGAGGAGGAGGGAGGGTCTGCTCAGCAGAAGTGACATTTAAGGAGAGACCTGGGCAAGCCAGGTACACATCAAAGGTCACGAAGGCTGCTTTCCTGGTTTCAAGTAGCACCATCTGTCAGCGAGTTCAGATGCTGGGGAAAATAAAGGGGCACTCACTAGGGAAAACATTCTTCTGCTGCCTTTGGTCCCATATTCCAGTGTTTACTAACCCACGTTCTCAGGGGATTTGCCTTTATTCTAACTTGTGTCCACCCCACTGCACTGAGAACCATCTCTTTGCAGCTGAACGAAGAACGGAGAGCAGTCCTCAGAGCCCGATATTTGGGCTCATTACGTCTCGACATGCCAGCATGTGGGGCCGAACCCCGGTGCTGCAGATCGGCTCTGCCTGCCACACTAGTCCTGACGGCTGACACATTGTTCTGGCAAAGTTAAGGGAGACTACTGACAAATTTGAATGATGCCTTGAGTCACCTCAGCTGCTGTGACACCAGGCTGTTCAGCATTACTTACAGCCCCTGGATACACACACTAAATAAGATGCAGAGTGAGCCACAAAGGGCCTCGCCCTAAGGGTTTTACAATTCCCACTGTCAAAGCCCAAGGATCCCTGAAGCGAGTGGAAGGAAATGAGAAGAAAAAGCAGTTGAACAGTTCATTGAGTCTGTTCAGAGTTTGTATGTCGAGTTGTTTTGACAGCGTCTATGAGTGTGTCGCATGGAGATGATAACAGAGAAACAAGGTAGTAACTGAACAGGCATGTGAACACAGACAAATTACAAGCACAACATATATACAATTATATAATTATGTTAGGGTCGTGTTGCATTCAATAACACCTCTGCTGTGTTTACTGTTTTTTCAGGTCAAGGATTGGGTTTCGAATGTGAGACACTTTGAAGGGATAATGGGTAAATGTGGGAGGACAATGGAAATGCTGAGTGCCTGTGGTGGTAATGCCTAGGGAGAGAGAAAGGATTACCGATAGGCACAGGCTGGGCATGTAAACGTGGACCGCTAGCGGTGAAGTGTGGCAGAGGCATGGAGGAGAGGCTAGCCCAGAGAAACTATCCAGGAGAAGCAGTGAGGTGTTAGATGACTTTACCACATGCGAATGTGTTTGTAGATGGTTGCTCTGTGCCCATTTCATAGGTCAAACTGCATAACTTGCCTTATACTTTGGCCCAGCATTATTTATATGTGTGCATGTATTTACATATATAATGATAATTTTCTATCATTGAAATAGAAGCTAAGAAAATGCTTTGAAATAGTTTTATATACTCATAAGTAATTACACAATGTAGATTACAGAGAAGAAGAAAATTGACTAATTTATATTAATCCATAGTCTTTAATAAATGTTTATAGTGATGACAATAATTTGCTAGATAAATATGTGTATGATCACAAGCATTGTCTTATTGCAGAAACACACAAGATATACAGTAATTGTGTGTCAAAGTTAGCTTTTGCCAACTTGACACACACCTAGGCACAGCTGGAAAGAGAACATCTCAAGTGAAGACCTGCCTCCATCTTATTTGTCTTTGGACAAATAATGTCTGGATTGCTGATTTATATAGCAGAGCCCAGCCCTTGTGGAAAGTACCATCTCTAGGCAGGTCATCCTGGACTGCATGGATAAGAAAGGTGGCCAAGGGAAGCAAGCCAATAGACGACATTCCTTCACAGCTTCTGCTTTGAGTCCCTGCTCTGACTTACGCATGATGAACTGCAACCCATAAGCTAAATAACCTCCTTACTCCTTGTATTTCTTTTAGTCAGTGTCTTATTACGGTAACAGAAAGTAGAGCAAGACAGAGGACCCTGAGGAAACAACACTGGCATGGAGATGACTTCTGTAACTCAGAAGGAAGCCTTCTGTAGAAAGCTAGAGAAAGTCCCTGAAAACGTGTAGGTATAATTTTAAAATTAAGCATGAAAATAAGACAAATATCCAGAGGGAAGGAAGGGCTGTGTCATCCAGATGAGTTCTTTGACCTTGACAACAAGCCAGGTTTAGATTACGGTCAGTTATTTTGTCTCACTATTTTGTATTGTCTGAAATTCCGACCGTCATTTCTTTCCCTATGCAGAAGCAGCATTTGGAAGTACGGGTGTTCACTTGCATAGAACCACCTCTCTCCATAGTCCTCGCTGCTTCTGATGACCAGCTGTCCCTTCCTCAGGGAAGTCTGTCTTGAATTAGATGTTCCCTAACACTGTCGCAATCATACTGGTTTGGAAAACCCAGGTTTTAATTGAAAGTGTGCATGTTAGTGTGCAAGTGTGTGTGCGAATGTGTGTGTGTGTGTGTGTGTGTGTGCATGGGGGGTGGGGTGAGATCTAATTTCTCTGCAGACCCTGAGCATCTTCAGTGAGGGGCATGTTGTTATTGCTCCTGCACCTTGTTACACTCCCCTAACTCATCACAGGCATTAAGTTCCCAGTGTTTGTTCATATAAATGCTGATATAAGTACTTAATATATAAAACACCAAAAGCTGTATCTCCTTTGGTCCTAAGTTTTTCTTCACCTGAGAGCAAGGATTTGCACAAGAAAACAGTATGCAACTGTTTGTTATTTTATGCTCCTTTATCAGGGCGAAGGTTGAACACATCCTCAAAACAGTGAGTTCCTCTCTCTTTCCCTCCCTTCCTCCTTCTCTCTCTTTCTCTTCTCCTGCCCCGTCTCTTTCAGGTTGGCTGGCTAAGGCTATGATATAAATAAAGAATGAAATCTGGCACATCCAGGAATCTATCATTCCTCATTCTATATTTCCCACTTATCATATTGTCCATTTGTTCTTTTATCTGGGTAGCTTAGAATGATCACTCTTACTAGGTTGTGAAGATTTCTCAGTGTATCTGTTTTAGGTCATCTTGTCTTTCAGAATCCTTGGTTCACTTTTCAGCCTTCGGGGTTAGTCAGTAGCACTTGAGTATGAATTACCCATAACAGCCGCCA
This sequence comes from Myodes glareolus, assembly GCF_982192425.1. NCBI lineage: Eukaryota > Metazoa > Chordata > Mammalia > Rodentia > Cricetidae > Myodes > Myodes glareolus. Next base: position 72,722,507 of record NC_142038.1, read on the forward strand.
GCGGTTTCCCTCTGCTAACTAGTTTAAGCATCTCTGCCCTCCGACATTCTTGGTTTAGCTGTGTGAGCATAGCAGGCTGGTGTCCTAGGCTGTGCTGTGCTGTGGTATGACAGTGAGGGAGAAGGTTAATAAGACATCACTCGAGGATTGGGGGAAGAAAAAATGAGTGTACTATAGTACTCCACTGCTAGGATTTGATGTGAAGTGCCCTTCCCAAACAATTCACGTATTTGTGGCTTGATCCCTGCTACATTAAAAAAACAAAAACAAAAAAAGAACAACAACAACAAAAAAACAACCAACAACAACAACTAAGATGTTGGGATATGATTGAATTATGAGAGCTCTTATTTCATAGATGAGTTAAGCTATTTACTGTGAATTTTGAATTATGGAGTTGTAATTCAATGGCATTCTTGAGACAAATAGGGACATTAGGATGTAGAGCTGTAGAAAGGGCTGATCACCAGGATCTCTGATGCTCTGCCCACCACCCTTCCTTCCTGGATACCAGGAGAGGAATAGCTTCACTCTACCATGCCTTTCTACCTTGGAGTTCTACCCAAATATGAAGCCAGCCCACCACAGATTGAAATCCCTGAAACCATGAGCCCAACACATTTGCTTTTAGAGTATCTCCCTTGGGAACTTGTCACACACAGTTGTCATTGACACACGTGCAATTTAACAAGTCTATGACCCAGGGAAGAAATGAAAACAGGATCTCAAAAGATGTCTGCATTCCATGTTTGCTGCAGCATTATTCACAACTGCTGAGAGCAAATGAAAGCCGACTGGCAGGTAAATGGGCAAGGGAAATGAAGCCTACATACATTTGGTCTTAAAGAAGAAGGAAATCTATTATTTGTGACAGTAAGTGAAATAAGTCAGGCATGGATTCACACTCATGAATGTCGTTGGGCAGTGGTTTCAAGGACTGCAGGAAGTGGCAACTGTCAAAGAGCTGGCTCAAGGCTCAGATATGCTAGGTGAGTAGTGCTAGAGACCTAGCATGCAGCATGCCGACCCTGTGGTCTGGCTGATATGTGCTAAGAGGTTAATTAGCTATGAAGGTGTCTTTATATATGGGAAAGCTGAGGGAATAACTGTGTAAATTGTTGGAAATATTAATTAGCATAACTGTAGTGTGATCATTTTGTAAGTTTTGCACATACCTGGTGCGGGATAATTGTCTGTATTCTGTCAATCATGTTTTAAATAAACGCTGATTGGCCAGGCAGGAAGTATAGGCGGGAAAACCAGACAGGAAGTAGAAATGATGCAAAGAGAACAGGAGAATTCTGGGAAGGAGGAAGCTGATTCCTCCTACTCCTGCCCAGATCACCAAAGCAGCAGGATGTGATCTGCCTTACTGAAAAAGGTACTGAGTCACATGGCTAACGTAGATCAGAATAATAGGTTAATGTAAGTCACAAGAGCTAATAAGTAGCCTGATCTAATGGGCCAATCAGTATTATAACTTATGGAAATCTCTGTGTGATTTTCTTTGGAGCTAAACAGCTGTAGGAACTGGGCAGGACAGAAACCCCAACTAGCCGGCCTCCCTCATGTTACAGAATGGTGCCCATGTGGATAACTGCATCCACAGAAAGCCTGAGAAAGCTTGGGAAAGACTAGAGTAAAGCATTTCGATTTCAGCCATAGCAGGAAAAAAGCTGCGCCAGCTTTCTGGGCCATCCTGCCAGGGAAAACTCTGACTCTTTCAAGCAGGTGGTCAGGACTATGGAGCTATGGACACACTGTTGCAGCTTGCTTGCTGGTAGGACCTTAAAACACCATAGAGTTGTGGCAAAAAAAAACTTCTCCATATTCCTTAGCAAATTAAAGACCCATGTGGTCAGAAAAAGAGAGATGCACAGTAAAGAGAAATTCAAAGAGGAAGAAAACATCTAAATGGTTTACAGTGTGTTAAAAATATATATAGGCTAAAGGTTAAAGTGCTCAAAGTAAAAAAAGAGAGAGAGAAAGAAAGAAAGAAAGAAGCCAGTTGTGGTGGCACATTCTGGTAGGATTTGCCTGAGAGGCAGAGACAGACGGATCTCTGTGAGTTCAAGGATAGCCTGGTCTACAGAGTTATTCCAGGACAAAGATATACAGAGAACCTGTCTCAAAAAGTAAAAGTAAAAATAAAAGAAATAGAGGTTAAAATAAAGCTGCACAAAGATGGAAAATACACAGAGAATCTTGATTCTGTATGCTATTATGTTCTCTTTAATTTATTTGAATGCTGAAAAAGGAGCAACAGCTACTAAAAGATATTTGCTTATAAATGCTGCAGAATTAATCCCCGATAGGTATTTTGAAAATACCTTGCTTTCAAAATTGAAGTCAGAAGGTATGTTACTTTGGAGAAGAGATTTTTGCTTTTGTTTCCACAGGAAATGAGAGGCTATGGATTCATTCTGTGTTAAGAAAAATCAAGTTTGATCAAGGAAGACCACCTGAGAAATCTCTGGCAGGAATAGAAGACCCAGATGTCTGAGTTCTTCATCCAGAACAGGTTTAAGACTTCTGCCTGAGATGATCAAGACTCACAGGATACTTCAGTCAGGACTTGATCATAACTCTAAATTTTCTTTAGGTCCCCATAAGATTATCAGCTCCCCCAACCAGCAGGAAGTAGCCTGGAATATGCCCACATTCCTAAAAATGGACTATGGATATTTTCCTTTGTTTTCTTTAAAAAAAAAAGAGGGGGAAGTGGTGTGGGATAATTGTCTGTATTCCGTCAATTATGTTTTAAATACACACTGATTAGCCAGGCAGGAAAACCAGACAGGAAGTAGAAATGATACAAGGAGAACAGGAGATTTCTGGGAAGGAGGAAGCTGATTCCTCCCACTCCTGCCCAAATCACCGAAGCAGCAGGATGTGATCTGCCCTTCAGAAAAAGGTACTGAGCCATGGCTAACATAGATCAGAATAATGGGTTAATATAAGTCAAAAGAGCTAATAAGAAGCCTGACCTAATGGGTCAAACAGCTTTATAACTTATGGAGACCTCTGTGTGATTTTCTTTGGGGCTTGCCCGCTGTGGGGTACCAGGCAGGATAGAAACCCCCAACAAGCCAGCCCATCATGTTACACGTACCAATACACTAAATCACACACCTTTAATAGCTACCATTTTTATTTGTCAATGGTGTCATTAAACAGCCAAGAAAAACAAAACAAAACAAAACAAAAAACAGAAGGACCATAACACGTACCTTGTGTTTCACTTATTCTTGGGCCTGAAAATACCCCATAGATCACTTCAAATTTTTCTGTGATCCCAATTAAAACATACAACAAACTTTAAAAAAATGATTGTTCACCATCAGCATGTGTGTGTGTTCTCTCTCAGACATGTATGGCAGAAAGTTGGAGATGAGGAAGGATTTTGTCATGAGCAATGATTCATGTCCTTTATACAATCCTAAGCATGAATGAAATGCTTAGTCTTTGCTGTATGGTAGGTGCAGCTCAATAAGGTACTGTCCAAAGAGCAGGTGCCATTGACTAGAACTGGGACTGTTTCTGGTCAAGAAGCACTGGGGCATGGAAGGGTTGCAAACAGTCTCAGCTGTACCCAGCCTCACTGAGAATCAAGAAGCTTGTTCTTAGCGAGATCAGAGCATTGGCCTCCGTGGAAAGTAAGTTAAGTGCAGAACTGAGATTGAATAGTAGAGCTAAGGGTTTTACAGAAAGAGATGCGATAAATCATTCAGCAAATTTGACCAATATAGGCCAGAGAGTTCTGACCAAACGAACTCTCATTCTCCCAGTGTCTCTATGCCTATACTTACCAGCTATTTGCTCCGCATTATTTAGAAACCGTCTCAACATCCATCTCCCATGTTGGCAGAGATATATCCATAAAGAGTTATTATATAAGCAATATTATTATTGTAATTATTGTTATCGTTAGCTGCTTCATTTCTTAGCATTTTTCCTTGTGGTTCATTGAGGGTCTTATGAGGGCTATTAAAGAGCTTGAAGGAATAAGAATTGTACCAGTAGATATTTATTTCCATTGTATTATTTACAAGTCTATCCTAGGGAATCCTGCTAACTCCCAGTTGTCAAATCCACAAAAACCTTAAATCCTCACCCCACTCAGCTGTAATCTTTAACAGCAGCAAGATGGAGTGAAGGCCAGTATTGCTCAAACTTCATTACTCATACACGATGTTCATGAGTGCTCGCGTGCTGAGGGGTATGTACATAAATAATTAAAGCAGAGCTCCGCTCATCAGAAGAACTGAGGCAAGGCATCCTCTCCTGTTTGCAGGCACTGTATTGGCAATGACTTCCTCATTAATGCGGCAATTCGCTAAGGGTTGCCATAGTTAATGGGAATTAGCAAAGCGCTAGTGGGCCCTTATTCATCTGTGGAGAGGCTGTACAATATTCGAAGTGATAGGCCTGTTGAATGTCACTTACTGAAAGCACCCTCCTCTTGTGGCTTCTTTCCAAACAGTACCCTGGGACTCGTGGTTTCAGCAGTGCCACGGTAAGATTTTCTGCAGGGCCTGCACAGTTGCAGAGTTCATTAGAGTTTGAGTTCAGCTTTCCCTGGATTCTCTGCTCTCCTTTCTTGTCACCAAGAGACAGGAGCTTTGGAAAATGACTTCAAATCTGTGCACTATAGAACAAGATACTGCTTACCTCTCTGTACAATTTCTGTCTGCTAAAGAAACAAACTAGAGCTAGTCAGTAGTTAATCACACCAGCTAAAGTGGGCAAGCACTTGTGTAACACAAGAAAATATGTCAGAGTGTATGAAAATGTTACAGATTTAAATTAGGCCAATTAAAATAATCTGTTGTGAGAAAATATAGTTTGGAGTTTATTCTGTCAATAAGTATTAATTAAATAGTTACCTTGCGCCAGGAATTGTGTAAAACACGGCCTGAAGCTCCTTCCATCAGGAAATCCATGTCCAGAAGGTCAAGGGACTGACTTGAACAGTATGAATCTTCTTTTATTTGACTCCTCCTAACTCATAATGAGTTAATTTCATGTGCTCCACTTTAATACAAAGGAAGTGTTTATAGGGGCCAACGTGAAGAAAGCAAATAGTTCTTGAGGGAATGACATTTTTGTCAATAGGAGGAGGATGGCAAAGCAGAAAATAGGCATCCATCACGGGATGTGCTACAGCTCCGGGGCCAGTGAGAACCTAATTACACTGGGAATCTTCAGTGTAGCTGCTGGAGGGCTGTGGGTGCTGTGGAGGTGCAGTATGGGTGTTGTAGCTATTACTCGTCCCGTTTCCAAGACAGAATGCCTGAGAAGAGCAACTTGAAGACAGAGGAGTTATTTGGTCCCACAGTGTGAGAGCACGGCCCATCACGGCAGGCAGGGATGCGGACAAGGCACGAGGTGACTAGTGACATTGCTGCTCCAGTCAAAAAAAGAGAGAGATGAATAATTACTGCCCAGATCCCTTTATTGTTTTATGCAGTCTGGGACCTCAGATTATGGAATGGCACCACCCACATGCAGGTTGGGTCTTTTCTACTCCATTAACCCATACTAGAAACTTCCTATAGACACACCCAGAAGTTCGTTTCCACAGTGATTCTAACTTCTATCAAATTGTCAATCAAGATTAACCATCAAAGGCACAAGAGGAGGCTTCTCCTGAGAGGAGTCTTCAGAGAGGACAGGGTCGGGTGGTGGAGGAACAGGGATGAACTACATCTTAGAATCAGAAAACTGCTTTAAATAGAAAACCAGACCGGTGTGGTTTTCTTGGTAGGAAATAACTCTGACTACAAAATCAAAGAGATGAGAGAGTAGCGTGTCTGACAGTGAAGTGGTTGTTGGGAGGCTGTGGAGAAGGCATTGGTTTTGCCATATTGTGGGGTGGGGAAATGGAGAGACAAGGATGCTTGCAGCATAGAGTTGACAGAACCTGGTGACCCAGTAGCTGAGAGGCACAGAAGGAATGAGGGGTCGGGGAAGCGGCTAGTTTTGAGTTCATGGTTATGTCATTTATGTTACTAGGAAACCCTAAGGCAGAGTACATTGGGCCGTTATTGCAGGTTAATATAGATTTGAACATATTGATCATATCAGTCTTTGGGGGTTTCCGTACTTCCCAGTCCAAGCAGAGCTGCTGATGGGGGAGAAGAGGGGGGAGTCATCTGTAGGTAGAAAGCAGCTACAGCTAGACAAGCCCAGGGGTCAGGGGTAAGGAGAGAAGGGCCAGATTGAGAAAGAAGGAAAGAGTGGGATTGGGAGGACAGGAATTTGGTACCGAAAACTTGAGGAAATGCTGTGGTGTGAGAGGTGTGAGTTCTTATTAGCGTCTAAAGCTGGGGAGGCCAGGAGGAAAGATGGGTGAATGGCTGTGAAGCTCAGTGAACACCTCTGGGAATGAAGTGGACAACTGACTTAGAGAAAAAAACTGGAAGAACATAAGTCTGGTTAAAGGCTAATGAAGCATTGTGGTGACTTCAGTCATTTATTCAAACTTAAATTTTTATTTACCAAGCAATGTTGAGCAACCATTGATTAACTTCTACACTTTTCATTGGCTGAGTGACCATGAGTCACATGGCCAGTTTTAAACCAGTCATTGCTGCCCTCAGTCACACAGTTCATCAGTAGGATAACCACACTGTATCTATTTTTTCCAGGATGACCATTCCGTGTCTGTTATTCCATTGTGCTGGATCTTTTGGCTCTCAACTGTGTTCCTAGTAGATGGCAAATGAAATGGTTTCGTATGCCTTGGGTGCACTGCCTCGACTTTCTTCTGAAATTCATCTCTTGCTGCTCATGTTCCATCCACAGAACCCTATTTTGCTCTGTGCTCCAGGCCTAATTATAAGAAAATCATGGGAGACATATTTATGGATTTTTAAAATATGAAAACACAGTCAGAGGCAGTACATGAAGGCAAAGATTATTTTCCAGCTTTGAATGAATAATGTTCAATCATAAATAATCAATTTTATTGACCGCATATTATGGTAAGAGGCCATGTTCAGATTCTCAATTTTCTGCTTGTGCTAGCGTTTAGCTTGAGTACTCTGGCTCAGTTTGCAGTAATTGGTCCTGACTCTCATTGGCCAGTACATCACTTAGGTTTTTCTACCCTTTCTCTTCTTTCAAATATTGGAAACAGAATATTTCTATCAATATAGTGAATAGAGTATTAGAGAAGTATGTGAATGACTCTTCTGTTCTGTTTATGCTAGCTTGGAAAAGAGTAAGTGATCTATGATGATTTTTAGTAAAGCTGTTTGAATACGGAAAATATGGAAAAAAAGAGATGCTCTAAAACAATGGCTGGGACGTTTCCCTAAGGTAGCCGCTGTAGACTTCATCCTTCCAGCCGTTCTGGAACGAAGGGAGAGGGACTGGAACGAAGCTATAGGGACACAAGGAAATGAGGGGTCCCTGGCTTCCCCAGCAACCCAGCCAGAGACTGGAGACCAAGCTCCAAAGGGGGAAGGGAAAGTGCACACAGCCTCAAAAGTAACACTGAGGACCAAAACCCTTTCTGTCAGAATCAGAAACTAGAGCTTTGACGGCAGAGGCTCGTGATAAAGCACCAGAAACAGTGATGGTTGCTATTGCCTACTTGACACAAACCTGGGGAAAGGGAGCCTCAACTGAGGAAGTTCCTCCATCAGATTGACCAGTGAACATGTCTGTGGGGGTATTTTCTTAACTGCTGATTGGAGCAGGAGGGTTCAGCCCCATGTGGGCATGCCACCTTAGGCAGGTAGACCTGAGTTGTATAAGAGAAGTAGATGAGCAAGCCCAAGCAAGAAAGACAGTAGGCAGTGTTCCTCCATAGTTTCTACTTTAGTCCCTGCTTCCAAGTGCCTGCCTTCAGATCCTTGCCTTGAGTTCCTGCCTTGGCCTCCCTTGAGAGTGGACTGAAACCTGTAAAAAGAAAGAAACCCTTTCCTCCCCGAGTTGATTTTGGTCAGTGTTTTACTACAGCATCAGAGAAACAAACCACACCATATGGGGAGTACTCTAAGGACTGAACCAAAGAGGAAACAATAGAAATCTGTAGGAATGGAGCTGTCGGGAGCAAGGTCAAGGGGCTGTGAGTGCCTGCCAGGAGGGACGGAGCAAAGCCTATCCAGTCTTGGAGGACCAAAGGCAGAAGTTGTTTGAGCATGTTGTGCTTATGCACGTATTATAAGTACGCTCTTCTAAGTTAGACATCTGTATCACAGCAACAATGCATTATGTAAATATAAAACACACAAATAAAGACCTTTTCTTTTGCAAAGAGGCACAAGCTAAATGTAAATGAACCTTCTCACTTCTTGTAAACTGTGGGTTACCGTGGAGACATTTAACATTGAAGAGGCAAGCAGACAAATCAGAACAGGGTCAGAGAATGACCCAGAAGGCCCTGAGAACTGATAGGGAAATCACAAACTTGGTTCTTAAAGGGTGGAGGTGGATAGTGATTTCCGTTTCCTGTTTCTGTTGATCTTGCATTCTAGGACTTCTGTTGGACTGGGAAGAGGATGTGAACATGTTCTGTCTGATTGCGCTTCCGAGGATCCATCAAGGAAGAGCTTTAAATACTTGGTCGTGGTTACCCCAGAGGTGGAAGCTAAGTCCCTGCTGCTGAAGACACTGTGCACTCCAGACACAGGGCATAGAGACCCCTGAACTGGACTTGACCTGAAGGCCTCCTCTCTTAAGACCAGCTTCATGATACCAGAAGGCACCATGTGGGTTTGCAAAGGAAGGGAGCAGCCAGCAGTCCTGCCCAGAACTGACTCCTATGAACGCCACAGTGACGGCTGTGGCACTGCAGTCCTAGGGTGGCAGTAATGGCACACATACCTTATCAGTACTCAACTGCTCTCTAATTTGACTGAAGACCCACCCAAGAAGTGGGGAAATATGCGGGTGTTGGAAACCTAGCCAACTACCTAAGGCTAAGGAAGTCATGGATCTTGGATGAGAACATAGAACCAACACTTTATGAAACCAGCAAAACCCGTAACTACTCTAAACATTATCCTTATATCTACATAGAAGTGTAGTCTTTACCCCTCATCACAAAAGCTTCTCTTGTGCAAAAGAATGAGACCATCATAGTGAATACAACTAATCAGACTGCCATTACAGAGCCCAGTCTCAGTGGCTATATCTAGAAAACACTCCCACACCTAAGGCTCCGGGAACACTGATGAAGAGGGGGAAGAAATATTACAAGATCAGGGAGTTTGCTGTGAAATTGTGTCTCCTACTAATGTCAGAAGGTACACTAAAAAAGTCTCACCAACCTGACTGCCTAAAGATGAGCTGAGTAAGGGCAACAGCAATAGACATGCCACAGTGTACAGGGAGGGCCCGTGAGGCCTCAGTCCTACACAAAGAACCAGAGGCACTAAGGAGTGCTGAGAGTGGAGAAATGGTCTTCCCAAAGGAAGAGCTCACCAATTGCTTGTTCAATAACAATGGTTATTGCCCCCAAAACATACATAGGAACAACATAATGTAGCCTGATCAGGTCATATCTAGGAATATATATGTACATATATGTACATACACATACATATATACATACAATAGCAATTACTAAACAAGGAAGCCATGAATTTTAAAGAGAGTAGAGAGGTTATACAGGAGGGCTTGGAGGGGGAGGAAAGGGAAGGAAAATGAAGTAATTATAATCTTAAAAATAATAGAAATATTAAAATGTAAATGTGTTATTTAGCAAAGGTTCTTTCTCTTCTTAGGCTGGTGTGGAGGAGAAGGATGCTAAAGTTCCTTTTTTTCTTCTATGAAATAACCTAACAGAGATACACTAAAGTATCTTCTATTATTTCATAGAAGAAAAAAAATACTTTAGTGTATCTCTATTAGGTTATTTCATAGAAGAAAAAAATAGATACTTTATTGTATCTCTATTAGGTTATTTCATACAACAGCAGCCGTGGTGAGTGTATGAACATTCATGTTGGCTCCTCTAGCTTTAAATCTATTGGTGCAAAGAGGCCTGATGATACCTGCACCAACAGAAAGTGCTCTGCAGGAGAGGAACAATTAAATTTCCCCTTCATCTCTTTGCTTTAATGGACAACAAACTTGTTTGACTTTTACTTTGTTGAAAGAGACACTGCATTTAGCAAGGCTGTGGATACACACATAACCTGTCCCCTCGCCTCTGCAAAGAGTCTGGAATAGCTCAATCAACACTTCAGAAAATTGAGAGACCAATAGATAGAGTAATAACCCCAAAGGACACTCTTTGCTAATCTAGGATTGATAATGAGATGTCATTTGTGATAGCTGAAGATTGCTCTCCTTCTGAATTTGGACAGGACTTGGTAACTTTTTAACATTTCATGCATAGGGCAAAGGAAGTTCTGAGATGTCAAAAATCTAGATTATAATAAACCTTGCACAATTTTTCTGGGCCTTTTAGAGCCTTGATTAGTACTGCAAGAAGTTCAACTAAATTGTTGATGGGATAACACATTATGGTGAGTTGGGGGGAAGAAGAATATCATTCAGATATTCCTGAATATATATATATATATATATCATCCTGGATTCTCTAGTGTGTTCAGTAGTCTGCTGAACGAATCTGAATGATCCTATCGATACCACTTGGATAGAGTTGTTTAGAGGAACCCTGCCTGAGTTTTTAACTCACAATATCTTTAGCTATAATAAAATGATTATTGTTTTATACCAGTATGAACAAATAGATATAACGTAACACATTATAGAACTTGACTCATGGATAATGGAATCTTAAAACAATAGAGGGGCCTAGAACAGACACAGATGTCTGCACTGAGCCATCAGACATGGTTTGAGTGTCAGCTACAGTAACCTCATAACCTCATTGAATACTAATTACCTTCCAAGGTACCACATTTAAATACTAGAAATATATGAGTTTAAGAATTAAATTTCCAACACATAGACTTTTGGGGGGACACAAACCTTATCATTCCATAGACAGGAAGAGGTGCTGAGTGTGATGGGATCTAGAAAGGGTGAGAGGACAGAGATGAAATGTTCCACCTGCCTGGGGGCTGAAACTGAAGTAGATGCTGTGGTCCACCGAAAGGCTTCTGCAAGGCCAAGAAATTATTCGGTCCTTATGTTAGTTAAGTTCTGTCAGCCATTAGCTGTCAGCCATTTTGGGAAACTGCCCTTGTTTGAAAAGAGCCATCTTGCTTAATGTCACTCCTGGCCTTTGGGTCAGTCGTTATTCAGTGATTGGTAGAAGTAGCCTCCTAAACTTCAGTCTTTGGGCCCAATTCAGGATGATTCTAAAGGGCCACCTATCCTAGTTATCCATCCAATATATCAAGTCACCCCAAATTTAGTTACTTAAGAGAACAAGAATGACTCAGCTATCTTGCCGTGTTTCTGTGGCCCAGAAGAAAACTGAGGCTTAGGGACTTCTGCATGCTTTCCACCAGAATAGGCTAAATAAATCTAAAACAACAGAGAGTTAAGCTGAACATCTTTCCCCTCCAGGAACCTCGGGGGCTTGGTGTCCATGAGGACTAGCCTGGGCTCTCTCAGAGCATGCTGATCTTAGGCCAGTCTCAATGTTTCCATGGCAACTGAACATTCGAAGTGCTCAAGGACCCAACATAGAAGCCGCATTAGCCTCTATGGCCTACCCTTGGCATGCACACGCCACTTTTATCACTGACTGCTGTGAAAATTCAAAGGAAGGAGACAGAGACTCTTTGTGTCCTACTGGAACCGTGTCAGGCTCGCTGTATGAAGAGTGGGTGGTGCAAGGGTGATTCACAGAGCTGTGGGTGACGCACTGGGTACTGTCCCAGGTTCTGAGCTCCCTGTAGGCGGGCAGGACCCTTCACTGGGACCGTATCACACATCAGCCTCTCCTTCGCATTCCTCGCCCTTCCCTCTCTCCAGGTATGGACCCAGAAGTCCCCTAATGAACTTCGTCATTGTCATCTTCTTTGCCTGGTCTGCCTTTCAGGAAAGCTGGCCTACAGCAACCCCACAGCCATCTCGTTTTCCTTGCTGTGGACAATGATGCCCTCTGCTCATTTTTACGCTGTGTCCCTATCCTCTCCTTGTTAGCCTACAGGAAGCTGTAGTGCAGTCTATAAATACTGACTGAGTTTCGGACTTTTTAAACGTGTTTTACTAAATCATCACCTCGCTCCGGGCTTTGTATGTAGCGCTCTGTGTTTCGCGGAAATTTAGATATTCTGTGCTCTGGGCATCTTACCCCAAAGTTTTAAGCTTTGAAATCTTTCTTCTATTAACTTTGTAATTTTATCTTGTTTAGATGGTCATCTCAACTGCAATTCACTTTTTATTTCTATTTATTAAATTAATTAGTCAATTTACTTGTTTTTTAGTGATTTGAAACAAAGTCTTTCTATGTAATTCAGGATAATGAGAAACTTTCTATGTAGTCTAGGGTGATCTCAAATTTATGACTCTCCTGTCTCCACTCTTGTGACCTGGGAATGCTGGGACAAAGTCATGTGCCCCCATGTCTACCTCTGGTATCTGCTTTTAACATAGTGATATAGAAATTCAAAATTACTTTTTCTACAGAGTGAAACAGTTTTCTTGTGTTTTTCTGACATCTTTTTTGCTCTTTTGTTTGTTTTTGTTCATCTATTTATCTATTTTTTTATTTATTTGTTTTTTACATCCCAACCACAGTTTCCTCTTTCTCCTCTTCTTCCAGTCATGACCCCTCCACTCACCTCCCCCATCCACTCCTCTTCCATTTCTTTTTAGAAAAGGATGGGCCTCTTATAGATATCAGGCAGCCATTGCATATCAAGTTGTAGTGAGACTGGGCGCCTCCTCTCTTATTAAGGCTGGACAAGGCAACTCAGTAGAAGAAAAGGATCCCAAAAGTAGGCATCAGAGTCAGGGACAGTGTTGGAGACCAGCTTCTACAAAAATCCCACTTACCAGGGTAGGGGCATGGGGATCAGAAGAGTTATTAAAGAATAGGAAGACACAAGTAAAAATAATGAAACAGACAGCATGGGGTAGCATTGGGAGGGAGTTCCTGTGAGTACTGAAATCGCCCACATTTAATTTCCAGCTGCTTAAAATACCCTGACCCCAAAAGGTAGGAGTAAAATTTTAAAAAAAAATTGCATTAGCATGATACAAGGAAGTGAACGGACCAGTTGAAGGTTGAGGGCTGCATCCTTGGTTAAATATTCTGTTGCTAGGACAAGACAAGTCATGCTCACACCATAGACCAAAACATTCTGTAGACAAACCACTCCCTTGGTGGAATCCATTATTTCCCTTAAGGAGTAGGAAATTAGTTAGATCTTTAGATTTTTGTTTGGAGTAGAAACATATCTCTACCTTTCTCTTCCTGAAATACAAGGTCTGGATATTAGCCACACCTGTTGACAATAACCTGGAGAGAGCAGAACTCTTTGATCTAAATCTAGGTGGAATCTTTGTTTGAGGTAGAAAAAGACAATAATCTTGAAGAAATAGAAGTCAGTTCCAACTCTCTGGCCTATGGTCAGGGTGGAAATAGGCTCACAGTTCTGGACCTCCACAGGACAGCCCTGTTCCCACTGTTAGGAGACCCACAAGGAGATAAAGCTACAAGTGTCATATATATGCAGAAATCATGTTTCTCTTACTGTCCTGTTTTAATTACTAAAATCTCAGATAAATTATTTCTCCATCTCCTTTTTTTCTTCTCAAAATAAGCTTTGTTCTTTGTAACTTTTTTCTTCTATAACTATTACAGAATAAATGTATAGAGTTCCTGAAAAAACATTATTTTAATCCTGCTGGGAATTTTTATTGGAACTGCCACAAATGTAGCTTAGTTGGGGAAGACAGATGTCTTTGGAGGTTGTCATTACAGCAGTAATTACGGGGTAGCCCTCCATCTATTTAGGTTATTAAAATGTTGTCAATAGTGGAAACATACAAACTCTTATCTACACATGTATCCAGTATGCTCTCATTTGCTTTGCAAGTCTTAAACAGATTGAGGAATCTATACTGTACATTTGATGCTAGTTAGAGAATGAAAAAGAAAAAAACAACTAAGTAAATACACATATCCTTCCATAGCATTATTTAAAATTTATCTTGTAACTAAAAAAGAAACCAATACTTGGACAAAGACTATGAGCACATAGGTTTTCAAAAGAGAAAAAGAAAGGATGGTTTGAAGTATAGGAACAGATGCCAGACTTCTCCTCAAATTAGAAAACTTGAGGGTTAAAATAACCGTAGACTACAGTTTGATCATGACTGTTTGTAAAGAACCATGCTACTCTGCCAAGAGGTGGGGAAGGCAGTACTGCATACACTGCTAGCAGATTCCAAACAATGCAATCTTGGGGGAGAAATTTCTCCATGCACTTCAGAAGTTGAAAATGTGGAGAGACGTCAAACTTGCTATTTTGCCCTATCGTTAAGGATACTTAGATCTCTCTGCAGAGTTGTGTGACAAGGGTTTCCATTACACCACTATCGATGGTAACAAAGACTAGAACAATGTTAGAGCCCATTGGTAGCCTATAACTAGAGCGCTGTTTATGTGTCCCTGCAACAGGATACCATACAGTCTCTGAAAATAATTAGATGCTTCTTTCTGTGGTATAGAGTGATCCCCGAAACTGTTAAGTGGGAAAGGTAGAAAGTATGTAGAAATTGTACCCCAGCTTAACAAAGCAGAAAGAGAGAGAGGCATTAATATACATGTTTGCATTCCCATAGAATATCTCTGGAGTGATAATTAAGAATCAGATAATAGTGGTTGCCTCTGGGAAGGACAGCTAGGAACTGAGGACTGAGGTGGGAAGACACTTTATACTCATTTCCCTTTGAACTCTTTGATTAATTTTTAACAATATGTATGTATTATTTTTAAAAATAAATTAAAAACTATTTTAAAACAGTTTCTTCCTCTCACTTAAGTAACAGAATGTCACATATTCAGAGGCCTTTTTTCTGTTTTGATTTGACCTGGAGGTTTATCCCGTCCCGTCACTGCATGTTCTGTGTTCCTTTTCTGCATACTCAAAGGAATCCCTAAAAGAAATATTTTTCTCCTACAAGTCAAAGAAAAAAAAGTCATGGTTTAAAGTCCATGATAAGGTAACTCTTTTTATGTAAAATGAAGTGAAAATCACAATGATGTTTCACTGTCTTTGAACAATGTTGAAATAAAAGCTGAAAAATGTTTTTATTTTTCAGTGCCCGGGATCAAACCCAGGACCTGTTAGGCAAGTTCTCTACCACTCCTGTAGAGCCCTGTTACTGTGTCTGTAGGAACTCCAGTTGCTTCCTGGGTAAGGTTACTGATATCCATCACCTAGAGCCCAAGTTGGAACTTAGTCATTAATAAGTCATGGAAGATGAAACCAACTCTGCCCTCACCTAGGATTTGAACTTATACCTTCCAGAGCTCTGTGTGTGTGTGTGTGTGTACGTGCATGCACACATGTGTGTGTGTGTGAGCATGTGTGTGTGTGATATATACATCCTTTGCATAAGTTCCCAGTTTGCTCCCTTCACCCTTCTAAATGCTTACATAAAGTGATCGCATGCAATGGAAGAAGACCAGACATTTAATAGCTGACGTCTGCTCCAGCAGAGTGGTTGCAGACAGAACAGCCTTGGCATAGATGACTTTGCTTGGGTTGGGCAGTGTTCTAGCAGCTTTCTGAAAGCTGATGGGTCACCTCCTCTAGTTGAGGCGATAATAGAGATAATGGTGTTTTTGTAACCAGGTGCCAGGGTAAGGTTTGTAAATGTGGGTGTGGCTTCAAAAATTGGAGTTTGCTGGAAAATGGAAGAATTCCTGTCATCTTAAGAATGAAGCTTTAGTCTTGTACGAGACTAATGAATATGTTAGACATACTGTCGAGCACAGAAGAAAATCTTTCTCATAAGATATAGAAAGTGTATATAAAGATAAGGTACTCACAGTTGTTGTTAAAATAAGGATGAGCGTTCTAGAACAGGCTATAGGCAATGTGGAACCTTCATTGTCAAGACAGACTGGACGCCTCTGCTGACAGATTACATGAGAGGTGGCTGACCAAGGCTCTTTGTGGAAAGGCCGTTGCCTGAGGAGGCATCTCAACCCAGGACACTTGCTCCAGAGCCACTCAGGAGTGAGCACTGCAGACAATCCTACTGTTCTCCGTTCTCAGCCACAGTTGCCTGGTACAGCAACTTTATACATATTGGGGCTCTCTCACCCTGAAGGAAATGGCTTCTCTTCACCACAGTCCTTTCCCAAACTAAGGGCACCTGATTGGGTCCTGAGCAAACATCACTGAAAGTACAGATGAGTCTGCATACTCGGGCGACACTCTGAGGTTCATGGGGAAAGGATGTCCTGTCTCAAACCATCTGGAAGCATCTGGATATGCTTCTCCAAGGTCTTAAGATTGTCAGGATGCCTCCAAATGCTCCCTGAGAGTAATTAGCTCTATGCTTCCCTAAGTCACATTCAAGCTCTCCACTTTGGTTTCTATGGGTTCTCTTCAAATAAACTACTGCAATCCTTCTACAGACTCCGTTTCAAGGGAGACTGAACTATGATGTTATATGGCACAATATTATCCTATATCTGAAGAAGGTCAATAAGAGAGAGAGGGAGAGAGAAAGAGAGAGAGAAATAGAGAGAGAGAGAGAGTGGGAGAGAGAGAGAGAACACTCACTGACACAAATAGAAATATTTGATACTCCACAAGTGAAAAATAGAAACAATCAATAATAATTTTAAAAATATTATAGGAAAGGTTTTCTTACAAACATGACATACCAAAAGGGCAAGGGTAAAAAGATTCAAGTAAAATGTCTGTCAGTTTATAACTTCTTAGATACGAATGGCTGGGGACAGCACTGGACAGTGACCCTGACGGGGGCAGCATTGGCACAGGACAAGCTTAACCTGAGGGTTTCCCAAAGTGATGAAAGATTCAAGTCTTCTGGGAGCCATGCAGAATGGAGAATAAAGAACAAAACACACTTCTGAGTATCTAGTTGGGGACACGCTTAGCTGCCTGACTTCACTGTGGCATTACTCTTGTCCACGTGGGCATTGGTGTTCAGAGATTTTGCTTTGATTCTTGAGGAAAGACTGGCAGTATCAGCAGACAATCTGAACTGAATATTGAAGTACTGACTAAGTAAGCTGACGTTTTAAGGAATGTCTGATTAATTCAAGGTAGAAAGAGTCCTGAAATTTTTGTCCACATCTGACCCTCAGATTGGGGAAACCCAGCCTCACTGTTCTTTTTATGGATTAGTTGGATCAGGTCAAGACTAAGGAAGCCAGCTCAGTGGAGCAAACGGGCTGTTGCAATCCACCCTACTGGCTTTAGAATTTCCTTCCCACATCATTCTCACTGTCCTCCTTTGTCTCCATCCCGGAGAACAGAGGTCTAAAGCAATAGCTTTCAAAGGGTTCTCTTCAGGTGACTAATTCTGCCCAATGGCAGCACCTACACGATCCCCTAAACAGGCATTCGCCCGAGTCACAGAGAGAAAGCAAATATAGGAACCAGATTCCAAAGAGAAAGCATTTGTTTCTGTTGAAGCCGTCACCTGTGACTGGCAGGTTTGCTACTGCAGACACAGCCTGGGCTTGCACTGTGGGCTGCTCTGCTCTTCACAGAGGGTCTATTTGGTTTGGCTGTGTCTCGACATGTGGGGACGGCGTCTCTTTCTCATAACTTAGTGCTGAAGATGGACAACTCCACACATTACACACAGTCTCAATCTCATTTGCCACATTAAGCAGCTCCTGTCTGAATCTGGAAGAGCCCTCGAGAGCTGAGCTAGGAGAAGTGCTACACACGTCCCACCGTATCGGAAGGGAAGTTGCAGTTTGTCGGTGGCATTTGATGGCTTTTTTATCTCAACACTACAATCTCTGGGGCCTACTATGGTCTCTCAACATGTCCCTATTTAACTCTCCTTCTTACTTTTAGCTGCCTAGATTCAGCAACCCAAGTGGGGTTGGAGATCTGGATAGGCGATCTTAAATCATCCTCGTTTTCCCAAGTTCCTCTGTAGTTCTGGGATGGAGCATATGGCAATGTTATGTCTATTTGAAAAAGCCTCTGAATCATATGTTTGTACAACTGCTCACTATCCCAAGACAAAAATTCTTTTCCTGTTATTGCCCATTTGCTGACTAAAGAAATTATCCTCTTTATGTATTCTGCTACTTTACCTTGATATTTTATGTTTAATTATGTAGCCCTCAGTCCATAATCTACATCTTCATCAACTCAGGCCATTTTGTTTCCGTGAATCCAAAGCTTAATAGTGGGTTAGGAGATTAAAAAAGAGATATTTTTAAAAAATTCCTTTACTCTTTCAAAGTTTTTTTCAGGTCATAGAATCATAAGAAACTGAGTCAATAGGGAAAGACCAATAAATTCTTAGATGTTTCTTATTCATTCCCTAATTATGATGTTCTGCTAATGATGATAACACACCTTAAAGCTTTATACCAAACACTCCAACTCCACATCATCTGAGGGATGATGGGAACAGTCCTACTCACCCATGAAGTGGTCACCGCCAAGGCTACGGAGTGGAAGGAAGTCGTTTGTTCCCTGCCAGCACTGCGCTCAATGGAAACGGCAGAAAGAGCTAAAGCGAATCTAGCTGAAACCAGTTTTTAAACAGTCAGACTTAGGGGAACAATGGGGAGACTCTCCTCTCACCGAAGCTTCAGAGCCTAATGCTGGAGGTTTAGCATAGGATGTGTGACCTGACCCCTTTATGTGATGTAAATTTACCTTCAACCATGCTAACATATGTGAATTCTTGGAGTGAGCCTGTGCTGTGCTGTATGTATTTTACCCATGTCACGCCTGAGCGAGTGATTCTAATTTGTGTTTTCTTCTGACGATGATAATATAAACTTGAGTCTGTTATCCTAATGGAGCCAACTGTCAACTCAAGCTTACGGTTTTCATGAGAGCCCATCAGGAGTGCAAGGTTGGGGCGAAGCATCATTTAAATATTTTAAGGCCGAAATTCAGCAATTACATTGCCATCCAGCACTCTGTGGGTGTTTTGCTGAGGTCTCTCATCAACATGTGCTTGAAGTATGGAGGATTAGTGGGTTGGCCTGCAACTTCTTGAAGATCTAGTACATTAGCTAATGTAGGGCAAAACCTAATCAGAATTGGACATCACGCTTTGCGTATAAACCAAAGCTATCAAATTTGTGGCTTTTGCTAGCTTTGCAGAAAAGGACTTTTAAAAATACTTCTCTTGATAGTGTAAAACTAGCAAAAGCCACAAATGGAGTGGGTTTTCGCCTCATGGAAAACCTTTTGCCTTGTGCACGGCACTCCGGCCAGTCTCTGCAGTACTTTGCGGTTTACAACTTCAGTCTTGGAAGCGTCTTAGCTCCTGGAGAAGCTGAGCAAGTTCCACACAGACCACCAGAGTGGTCTCCGGGATACTGCCCACTACATCAGTGGCTAATGCTTCTCCACCTCTTTCCAGCTTCGTAACAGTAGGACCAAAAGTCATACTCGGGAAAGCTATTTGATGAGCCCAGGTGAGCAGGCGGTGGGAGTGCCAGGCACTGGGGTTTCTAAAAGTAGATGTGGAAATGGACCAGTCCAGCTGAGGAGAAGCGAGAGCTCCAGGAGATCGTGAAAGTGTTTGAGAATATTTCAGTATTTTGAACATGAAATTATTCTATTGAGCAAACCTGCATAAAATATATGCCAGTGTGGGACATCTTGGCTTTGGGTCTATCTGTTATCTGTCTGCTTGTCTCTCTACATACCTATCTACTTATCTACCAGGGAAACAAACAAAAGAACCCTAGGTTACTCAATCTAACCTGAAGAGTAGAGCTAGAGCTAGGAAATCAAAATACGACACTCCTTTTTACTGCATGCTGTAGAAGGCCCTGGTTTAAACCTTTGCCTACGCTGCTTTGCCCTTCATCCACCTCTTGGGACAATTGCCCCTCACAATTGGAGCATTCTAACTTTTTTTTACTTGATGTTGCTGGTAAAACTTTTAATGTTTATTAAGGGAACTGGCACAATGAATTGGAAGAGGGAACAGGTGAGTTACTTCATTTGGACCTTTTTGCTTGACTA
Source organism: Myodes glareolus (assembly GCF_982192425.1). NCBI lineage: Eukaryota > Metazoa > Chordata > Mammalia > Rodentia > Cricetidae > Myodes > Myodes glareolus. Next base: position 72,742,612 of record NC_142038.1, read on the forward strand.
TTTGTTTGTTGTTTTTTAGACAGGGTTTCCTTGTGTAACAAGGCCTTGGTTGTCCTGGAACTCGCTTTGTAGACCAGGATGTCCTTGAACTCACCGAGATCCACCTGCCTCTGCCCCCTAAGTGCTGGGATTACAGGTTTTTGGTCCTTTTAAAAACTGAACGGTGATAGGAGACTACGAGGACCTCTGCCTGTGAAGAAGTGCTCCTCACACTGACCGTGAGCTTACTGAGTAGGCGCTGCTGTAGGAGTGAGTGAATGAGTCGTGAGCCTGGCCGCCCGTGGCTGACTGAAGAATAGCCATATCATAGTGCATCCGTTACACTGCAATCCTTGGGTGTTTATGCCAGTGATCAAAGGATGCACGACTTACACACTGCAAAATAATACATGTGATCAGTGGTAACAAGGAGAGGGACACTGTTACTACCACATCCAATCAAGAGCTGCCAGAAAGGTGTCACTAGAAAACTGATTCCTGGGCTGGAGTTTGTTGGAAGAGCAGAAGTCCACTGGGCTGTGAAGGAAGAAGCCCTCCATGGGCAGCAGGAATTACATACGCAATGGCCCTGCAGTGTGCAGGCGTGTGCCCTTGACAACTACGAAGGTGCCCACATGCCCTTCAGAAACTTGTGCTCAGGAAAAGCCGTTGTATGTATGCAGAGGGCACCAGGTCTTTTCAGATGGTTTAACAGTGGAATATTATAGTTTTGGAAATAGATATTTAAAAAGCCTGCTTTGGTCAGGTCTAGAGCGTCACAGAACCCAACTGAGAAAATTCACTATACTAATCTCCCCTTCCCACCACCAGGAATGATGGCATAGAAATGAAGGCACAGCTCAGACCTCAGGGTTTCGGCAGACCATGATCCAGTTCAATCCAGCCTGTGAATCTCACCTGAGGTCAGCCATGATGCTTCCCTTCACAAAAAGGAGCTTTCTTAGAATGAGTCTTGAAGCTCTGTCAGCTTCACAATGGGAAGCATTCTGTAAGCTGCAGAACTGGAAGAAAAAATCTACAGCTATTTCCCTGGGGGTCAGAGACAGATCCACCATTCACTTGGGACCCCGCACACATAACGTTTCGAAAAGCCTGAGGTGGGGGTACAGTACCCAGAGGAGAAGCCGGTGCTCCATCCTGAGAAGTGAGGGAGGTCCAGTGGCATTGCTGTCAATGTGGAGAGCACAGTGTTTGACAGGAGGTAAGACAGGGTGCGCGCTGTTGACCCTTAGGGCTCCTCAGAGGACATCCTGGAGAATGTCCCATGGGCAGTGCTGGAACTTACCCAGCTAAGCCATTCTCCACCCAAGCTGTGCTTACTGAATGTAGAATCCCGTTTGGTGTTGGTCATGGCCTACATAGTCTCAGAGTCACCAATCACTTGGGTCAAGCTAAAGAGGTCATCTGTGTCCAGTTGTGAATGTGACAGTGGGGTGGAATGCTGACTATGCCTACCAGGTCTTGATTCCTTCTCTGTCCCAAACCTTGTATAATTGTTGAGCCTTCCTGCCAGGAAAATTCCTGAGCATGAGATTCCCTTTAATAGCAGTTTTGCTTATTAAACAAACCACGGTGGGTTTTCCTTGTTTACTTCCACAGCCGTCACAAAAGCATAAAACAAATCAGCCTAATTCTGCCGTGAACTTTGCTTTTGACATCTTTCTATTTTTCAAAGAGAATAAATGTGCTGCTAGCCGCCTGCTCTCTCAGACTGAAGAAGCAGAGAGCTATTTTTGAAGCGCCTTAAATCAGAAGCTATGGCTTTTTACAAAAGCAGCCCCGCAGGACATCGAGACTGTGTTGCGAAACATGTGATAAAAAAAGGAAGAAAGAAACAAACCGTAAAAATGAACTGGGCTCACCCCGTAATTGGGCAGACAGGGCTTCCCGCAGTCCTGCGTGTTTTTTAAAAGCCATTGCTTCTGCAGTCTTCCCTTTTTGTAGCAAGACACTGTACACAAAATCTCCAATTGCCACGCAAATCACAGCCAAGAGTCAGACCCCCTGTTTAGAAGAGACCTTTCTCCCCTCAATGTTCTCTTTATTGATGTTATGGAAAAAAATTAGAGACCACAAAGAATCAACAGTGGTTCTAGTGAAATCGCAAGTCTTGCACAAAGAACTCCGAGCGCAGTCTCCCCAAAAGCCAGCATCTAGGCTGCAGGGTGGGACCAGACTACGTGGTAAAGTTAATTGTTTTACTGCTGCATCCCAAGGCAGACACCATGTGTGAGAATGGCAGACCAGTGCTTTGCAAATAAAATGAGTTATCATTCTTTTTATTTTGCTTAGTTTTGCTAACTAGCTGTTATCTCTCTAGCCAGGATGAGGACCAAAAGCTGGAATTTTCTATGGCTTAGAAACGAAGGCCATACTTCATTCATACATCTCATCCCAGAATCTGCCTGGGATACTGAAGATTAAGGTAACTTCAACAAACCTGTCTGTCTTCTGTCCTGTTTCTTCTCAGAAGTAGCTTCCCAAATAACTGCAACACTTGTCAAGGGCAGAGCAGCAGGAAATGTTGGACATGCGCATTGTTAATTCCTACAGGTAATATTTAATGACTGCTCGCTCATCTGTAATTCTGAATTCAAATATACTGAGAAACACACAAAAATGAATAAACATTTAAGGGGTTTCCCCGTGTTCTACTTAGAGGAATGATTTTTAAGTCTCATTTTATGGGTGTGCAGGCATGGAAAATTATTGTCCTAGAAGTCTGGGAGACAAGTAGATCCAGAAGTTTTAGGACTGAATAGTATTCAAGAAGTCTCAGTCAGAAGACACATGGGTTCTTTCTCTGGCTATAATTTCTTGGCATGTTTATATTCTCTCTGAAATATAAGACAGTGGGAGACAGTGTTCGCCTCAAAAAGTCTCTTGCTGGAGAGATGGTGCTGTGGCAAAGAAAACGTACTACCCTTGCAGAAGGTCTGAGCTTAGTTCCCAATCAAACAAGGCGGCTCACAGCCCCTGTAGCTACATACAACCTCCATGGGGGCCTGCATTCACACGCATACCCCCAGACACACAGCATATACATAATTAAAACCCCTCTCTTTTAAAAAGACAGTTTTGCAAAAAACCCATTATGTAAAGTTCTGATAGAGAAACATGCATGTAATGCCTTCCTTCCCCTAGACTGAATACATTTATAAATCTCGCTGTTTTATGAAACTAACAAATTTTCCTGACAGAGTACACTTTACACTGACTTTTCTGAAAGGATTTCGCAAGAGTGAGAAATGGGGTTCAAAATTATGGGGCAGGGAGTTATATTCTACTTTTAAAAAGTAGGTTTTAAAATTTACTGTGGTTTCTCCATACTTTAAAAAACCCTTCTTGTGATGCTGGTGAATTACAGTTTTCATCCATATGTTTATGGCATGTAAACTTCCTGGTACGGATGGATAGACAGGAACGTTATTCTTGGAATTTGTTGACAACGTGGGTACAATTTTTCACTTCTCCTGTTCTTGGGGAATTCTGTAAAGCCATAAATTTAATGTTAGCTGGCTAGCATGTTTCTAGTTAGAAAGAAAGAAACTTTAACACAATGGACTGCCTGGTTTCAGTAAAGTCTTGGTGTGGTACTAGAAAATGAATACATCTTGATCATGGACCTGGATGCTAGAAGGAAAATCTGCTGGATTTGAACTCAGCCAGTGTGGCAGGGTGACAAAGCCACAGACAGAACAAATACACTGGAAACTGCCCTAAGCAGGAAAGAATGTGGTTAAGCAATGAAAAAGAACCTGCTGGAAAACTAATCTGAAGGTTCTCTGTGGAATGTTCATTGAAGGCAAGATACTAGCACTTAATGCTCTAATTTAATCACCTCTGACCCTGCTCAGTGGTCAGTAGTAATCTCTTATAGAGCCATTTTCTCAGTTTGTGTGTGGTGCATGTATATATATAATCTCGAGGGGAGATATGTGACCGTGGGTTTTCGTGTATGTGTGTGTGTATGTAAGTAGAGGTCAAAGGTTATCATCTGGCAACTTCCTCCTCAGAGACTCTCTATCTTGCTTTCTGAGACAGGTCTTAGCTGTGATGAAATACTATGACCAAAAGCAACTTGGGGAGGAAAGGGTTTAATTGAATTACATGTCCTAACTCAGAGTCCATTAAGGGAAACCAAGGCAGAAATTCAAACTACGCAGGAATCCAGAAGCAAGAGCTGATGCAAAGACTGTAGAGGATTTTTGGTTACTGAACCGGCCCTTTTGTCTTCCTCAGCCTGCTTTGTTATAGCACCCAGGACCAGGTCTTAACTCAACATAAGTTGGCTGCTCCAACATCAACCATTAATTTAAAAAATGCTCTGCAGGCTTGACTGCCTACAACATAATCTTAGAAAGGCATTTTTTTTCTTTTTTTTTTTTTTTTGCAATTGAGATCACCTCCTTGAAGTTGATTTTAGCTTGTGGCAATAGTCAATATGGTGGGAATTGTTACAATGAAGGGACACCGCTGTTTTCATGGTTGGCGTCTAGGCTGCTCCCATAGGCTCACGTTTTAAAGACTTGAACTCAAGCCTGTGGTGCTGCTTTGAAGGCTATGGCATGTTTGTGAGGCAGGATGTAGCTAGGGTGACTTTGGAAGCTACACTTGCCCTGAGTCAGGTCACACACTGCGCTTCCAGGCAAGCCACATGCTCCTGTTGCAAGACAGGGACAGCTGTCTCCCTTCGCCCTGATCAATAACTGCAATCCCTTTGAAACCGGATGTCCAAACAATCCTCTCTGCTCTTAATTGCTTCTGTCAGGTATTTTGTCATTCTAATGAGAAAAGCAACCAATAAATCATACCAATGTTTGTGTGTATTACTTTTTATTTTGAAGTAGTTGAAAATGTGCAGAATTCTAACATATGCTCTAACCAGTCTCTCAACAACTGTTTATATAACCATAAATAACCACAGTGCACATCAAAACCAGGCAATGGTCATCAACACAATATTATCTGTTATTCAAACTATTCATGTATTTTAATGAACTTCAAAAACTATATGAAATTTTTATTATATGTACACATTGGAGTAACCAACACCACAATTATGTTGAATAAATGTTCCATCAACATAAAGAAAATGCTTCGTGTTGTCCTCAAATAATCAAAGTCTTCTGATTCTGACGTTGACAACTGATTGTCTCTTTCCCATCACATAACCTTGTCTCTGAAATGAACCATCATGAACCATCACAAGAGGTGATTGTGTACATGTGTGTTTGTGTGTATACATATGTGTGTGTGCGCGCGCACGCACGCTTTTGTTCATCTTAAGATGACTCCCAATAACTACATAAAATGTGAATGCAACTACTTGAAACTAGAAAAGGGGAGTCACTAGCAACAAACTTATATAAAATAGCAAGACTTAACTATGTGGCCTACAGGACATTCACTTTACACTTAAGGAAACTCATAGGCTTAAAGTGCAAGAATGAAAAAAAGTTATTCTATGAGTAGGAACTGAAAAAGAACAGAGGTGTTGATACTTCTGTCCTCTCTCACAGACTACATACACCTCAGTTAACCACTGTCAAAAGAGACAGAAATGTCAATTAAACAGAAAAGGGTTGTCTTAATTAGTGCTTTTATTGTTGTGAAGAGACACCACGACCACATGAAATCTTATAAAGGTAAAAGCCGTTCATTTGGGGTGACTTTCATTTTCAGAGGTTTCATCCATTGTCATCATGGTGTGACATGGTTGTATGTAGGCAGACATGGTGCTGGAGAAGTAGTCAAGTGTCTACATTTTGACTTGCAGGCAATAGGAAGTGGTCTGAGACACTGGGCATGGCTTGAGCATATATGACACCTCACAATTGGTCTCCACAGTGACACTTTTCCTCCAACAAGTCCATGTCCACTCCAACAAAGTCACACCTAACAGTGCCACTCCTTTGGTGGGGCCGTTTTTCAAACCACCACACAAGTCATAATTAAACACACACACACACACACACACACACACACACACACACATTCAATATTGAAACATGAACATATATGAAATAATCACTCACAGAACTGAAAAGAGAAGTGATTGGATAGCACAATCAGAGAGGCTTCCAATACCTTATTTTCAGGAAAGATGGAAAATCAAGAAGGAAAAGAGATCTTGAATGATACTGAAGACCACACAGACCATTCCGTTTACCAGTGGAGGAACGCGTGTCCTCAAGTACCCCCACAGCACTCACTCGTTATGTCACAAGATGGCCACTAAGAAATTTGAGTTGAATGAAATTTATTAAATATATTTTCTGATTCATGGAAAATTAAAAACCAGCGGCAATCAGAAAATTTGAAAATTCACAGATGTATAGAAGTTCAACCACACTTTTAAATAACCAATGAGTCAAAATAATCAAAGAAAAATTAGGAAATATCTTTAGAAAAAAATTAAACTTAAAAAAGCACCAACTCCTAAAACTTAGCAGATGCAACAAAAGCAATATTGAGAGGAATGTTTCTCATAAGAAATTCATGTACTAAAAATTTAGAAATATCTTAAACAGTACATCTCAGGGAAAAAGAAAAAGGAATTTACTAAACTCCAATTTTAACAGGAACAAGGGAACATTTAGTCTGAAAGAAAGATAAAGAGGTGAGAAGAAATTAATTGTTAAACGTTGAGCTGGTTCTGGGAAAAACTAAAATTCACATAAAATTCACACATTAGATATTCTAGAAAAACATGAATTTCTGGAGACAGTATACCAAGACCAAGTCATGAAAAAATAGAAATTCTGAGCAAGTGACTAGTAAGAAATCTAACTAGTATTAAGAAACTCCCACGTTGCTTTCCAAAAAACCTCCCAAACAAGAAAAGCTGAGGATGTGGTGGCTTCACTAGTGAATTTTACCAAACATTTAAAAATAATATCAGAGGCGGGTAAAGGGATGGCTCAGTTGTTACGAGTGTTTACTGTTTTTCTACCTGTGACTGCAGCTCCAAGGGATACGATGCCCTCTTCTGGCCTCTGTACGTGTGTGTGTGTGTGTGTGTGTGTGTGTGCACATGCACACTAAATTGTGAGAAGATGAGAAGAACATCAACATTGGCAGCATTTGAAAACCACCTCTGACATAGGGAGTCCCTTAACACCTATGCTGGTAAAAGACACTACAAGATAACTAGATACTAATATCCTAGATGAAGTCAAGTATCATCCCCAGTGAGATGTCAACAAGACAAATTTAATAGCACATTTGAGATCATCCATCAAGATCAGTGATATATATCCCTGGGTTGTCAGAACGGCTCATCAAAAGTCTATCAACACATCTTACATAGCGCGGTGGTAGAACAAAGGGTACTAAGGATATGGACATTTCAATAGGTGCAAGATATTCATTTGACAAAATTCAACTCACTCTCATTGTCAAAACTAGCTAGGAACAGCAGGAAATGATATCAACCTAACATGTAAAGAGACCAAGGTGATGTCACACTCTTGTGAAAAAGGAAGGTTTTCTGTGAAATAAGAAACAATACAAGGATGCTCTTACTATTGAACATGGTGCTTACTACATATGATTGAGAAATCAGGTAAGAAGAAAAGGAAATCATAATCAAATTGGGAAGAAGTAAAGCAACTGTTCATACATGATGTGATATTACATGGAAAACACATACACACACATACATACAGACACATATATACGTATATATATGTATGTATATATACAAACATATACACACATGTATGTGCACAGTTAGGAGTGAAATTGTAAGACACAAAATAAGCACACACGTGCGTGCACACGCACACACACAATTTATAGTGAGTTTTGTTTGTTTGACAATCTCCCCTTGTGACCCAATCTGGTCTCAAACTTTGAGTCATCCAGCCTCAACAGTCTTCCGAGTGTTGTAACATAAAATGCCATACCTAACTTGTTATGTTTTTGTACAAATCATTAACAACCTCAAAAGGAAATTAAATAAAATACTCATGAGTAAATTTAACCAAGGAAGTGAAAGACTTGTTTACTGAAAAGTAGAAATAATTACAGAAAGAAACTCAAGACTTAATTAGATGAAAAAATAGCCTTATCTAGAAATCAAAGACTTGACATGAAGAAAACTATTCCCATTGTCCAAAACAATCTACAACTACTTTTAAATGGAAATAGAGAAAACAGTCTTAAAATTTTTAAGACAAGAAAAAGGATGCCAAATAATCAGAATGATTTTGAGAAGGAAGAATAACTCTGAGGTGTCACACTTCCTGCTTTGAAACATGTTGCAAAGCTGCAGCAACCAAACTGCAGCTTTGATATCGAGTCCAAAACTGGCCTGAAGAAAAAAATAGAAAAGTCTACATGTACTTGGACAAAAGAGTTTAACAATTTAGATTTTTTTATGTTTTTGTGTATGAGTGTTTTCCCTGCATGTGTGTATTTGCATTGTGTGTGTGAGCAATGCCCACAGGTTGGAAGTGGGCAGTAGATGCCCTGGAAGTGGAGAAACAAACAGTTGTTAGTCATCCTGTGGGTGCAGGAATTGAATCTGGGTCTTCTGAAAGAGCAACTGGTGCTCCTAATCATCTAGCCAGCTTCCCAGGCCTGGCCAAGGAGTTTTGATAAGGGTGCTGAGGATGTCCATTGAGAAAAGAAAGTCTCTCCAAAAAATGGTGACTTTTATATTTTTCTTCAGTTTACTCTTTTGTAAGCAAAGACTGCTTATTCATTTTCCAGCTGCCCAGACTCAAATAATCATACAGAAACTATATTGATTCCAACACTGTTTGGTCAATGGTTCATGCATATTTCTAGCTATCTCTTATATCTTAAATTAACTATTTCTATTAATCTGTATATCACCACAAGGCTGTGGCCTACTGGTAAGGTTCTGGTATTCCAGCATCTTTCTCCTTTGGCAGCTACATGACGTCTCCCTGACTCTGCTTACTCTCTCTATAGATAGCTCTGTTTGGATTTCCCACCTGACTTTATTCTGCTAAGCCATTGGCCAAAACAGCTTTATTCATCAACCAATAAAAGCAACACATATACAAAAGGACATCCCACATCACTCTTCTTTCCTAGTGGCTTGCTTTCCTGGTACCAGAAGGTTCTGTGCAGGCTACTGGGAGACAAAAGCCATAAATCTCTTACCTCTCTGTAAGCCCTGCCAGTAATGGGCCTGATAAGCTATGTCCATTGGTACAATAGATACATGAAGATTATGGGGTGTGTTAGCTACTTTTCTGATGTTGTGATAAATCACCAGAACCCAAAATGGCTTATAGAATAAGAGTTTATTTTGGCTTGTTGTTCCATAGAGATAAATGTCCATCATGGTGGGATAGGCTTGGCAGGAATCAGCAGCCATGGCAGCAGGAATAGGAAGCTGAGGGCACAGGCATGAAGCAGAGAGGGAACTGGAAGCAGAGTGAGGATGTATCTTTTCTAAGTACATCCCCTGATGTCTCTCCTGCAGCAAGGATACATTATCCAACCCCCTCCCAAATAGCACCACCAAATAGGGACCAAGTGCTCAATTATCCAAGATTATAGGAGAGATTTCTCCTTCAAGATACATGAGGTAACTGACAGCTTTCTGATTGGATTTAAGGCCCACTATATGGAATAGAATGCATCTCTGGGACAGTTTTACTTTGGGGTATTTACAAAAGGAATCAAAGTCAAGGCCTTTGTACTCTTGTGTGCACTGCAGCATTGTTCCTCATGCTCACCAGATGCAAGCAACCTCAATGCTCAGGGAAGAATGGATGAAAAATACACACAAGGGGTGTGCTACAACTGGGGTGACGTGGGGATGTTACCCTAAGTGAGACAAGTTGCTTGTGAAGATGGGGCCTGCCTACACCCGATGATAGCTACAGTCATGAAGCTCACAGAGGCGGTGAGGACAGTGGCGGTCACCGGGGCTGGGCAGGCAGCAGAGAAATAGAGCTCCATAGGAGAGAGCCCCAGGAATGCAGGACCAGAGGTTCTAAAGCTGCCTGTGCCACCCTGAGCTCATGCTTTATGCTGCCATGTGCTGCCCTCACAATTGCATGCAAGGGATCAATGTCTTGTAAGGCGTTTTTAACCACAGTTTATGCGAAGCAGTGGGCAAGGTCATGGGCAAGGTTGTGACTGACCCCTGCCACTTGTGGGTGTCATGCTTAAGATAGGGCAGGCCTTGTGTTCTGGTTTCAGAAGTTAGAGATCATACGTTGAGCAAATTAGATTTTTAAAAACAAGACAGTGCAAACAATGGTCTAACTGCTTTAGTAGCTTGTAAGGTGTTGGCAGTGCTGTGAGGGGATGCAAAGTCAGTTTGCCCTCTGGGAGGGTGACGTAGGGTGTTTTCTGTGGAGCTAGTTCTAAATTTAGATGGCTTAAGGTTTTATTCTTTACCAATCATATAACGAATCTTTGGGAGGCAATAAATTCCAGTGTTATGATCTTCTGCTATTCCTACTACTGTCTATGAAAATTATACTTTCACATGTGTATTAAAACTACTCTTTTTTGACATATATGTGGTTACATGCATATCATTCATATCCATGTATATATACATCATTCTGAGCTTGGAAGAGCTAGTCTTTCCATGGGTATGATGGCCATGGTTAAGTCACTGAGAAAGCATTCAATATGTTTAATGATTGCTTCAGAGAGGTTAACAAACATTCCATTAACAGACTTAATAATCTACCAGGGGTAATATATTACTGCTACATTATTAATGAATAGTAGCATATTTCTATTAAAAGTTTGAGAAACCTTTTAAGTTCACGGATGCCAATGATATGGTAAGAGTCACAGGCAGTAGCAGGGCACTGCATTTGGGACAAAGCACTCACTGAAGGTGGGTTCTGAGGCTTGCCTAGGAGTTTGCCAGCCACTAGTGAGGCAGTGTTCCTCAGGGCAGAGTGTCAGCAGCCAGCCCTCCAGACCTGACACTCTGTGTCTGCAGATTCTGCCAACTGTAGATCGGCAACATTTGGGAAACTGATCTGTACTGAACATGCAGTGGTGGTCTTACCATCCTTAGTCACTGGTGTACACACTTTATCTACATAGTATTTGCATTGCACTCCTTCTAAGTGAGTATAGACAACTGAAGTACGTGGGGGAGAATACAGAAGAGGCATGCAGATGCTCTGTCATCTTACAGAAGGAAATTGAGGCTCAGTATATTTGGCTATGAAATCAAGCCCAAGGATGCCAGGAGACAGCTGTCCTCAGTGTGGTCTATGGTCTCAGTTCTAAGCCCCTCTCACAGATGTGTGGTGTTCTAACAGGAGACAAAACTCTAGTTCCAACTCTGGGCTTGGAGTCTGGCTCTGCCCGTTCTTAGGCAAAGGACCTGAATGCTGCCTTTTCTTCCTCATCTGGAGAATGGGAATCACTGAGTATTACTTTGCACTAATGAGAATTAAGTCAAGTACGAGAATTAAGGCAAGTCAATAGTTACACAGTACTAAGAGCAAGCAGGCACCTGAGGAGTGCTATACACATGCTTGTTAAAGAAAAGTTAATCCTATCAGGAGGCCACAATTGACCTCTTCAAGTGCTAATGTTGGAAGCAAGAGGAGAGTCCCTGGGACAAGGGTGACTCTAACATCTCTCTAGCCAACATCCTGGACAAGAGGAAGAGATAGCTTAGGCTCACAGATTTGCTAGAAGATAAACTGTGGACGCGTGAAGAACAGTTTGATCTCACTGCTGCTTTGCTTTCTTTGTTTTATTATTGTTGTTTGGTTCTGGTTTGGTTTGGGGTAAGTTCTTGTGTAGCTCAGTCTGGCTTTGAACTTGCTATGTAGTCAGAATGAGCCTGAACTTCTGAACCTCCTGCTTCTACTTCCTGAGTTCTAGGGTGCCAGGCGTGTATCACTGTGCTCAGTTTTGTGTGTTGCTGGAGACGGAACCAGGACTTGGTGTATATAGGTGAGCTCTCTGTTGACTGAGCCCCATAGTTAGACCCACATTTATTTATTTATTTATTTATTTATTTACTTACTTACTTATTTATTTATTTATTTATTTTGAGGCAGTCTCCCTGTGTAGTGCAGCAGACCTTACATTTCTGTTCTTCTCCCCTAGACTTTCTGGGTATTGGGATTCTAAATGCACCCAGCTAGGCCTGGCCTGTTACCTTTTATTGCCAGTCGCTGTTTGCATCACATATTCTTGACCCTCCAATAATGTGGTTATGTTTAACTTTCTTTAAAATTGATTTTAGTCAGAGTCCTGATCAAGTTTAAAAGGTTAATTTTCTTTTCTTAGATGTTTTCTCTCTTTATTGTCTGTCAGTCTGTGTGAGCTTATGCACGTGTGCATTTGTGTGCAGCACCCACTGAGGCCATGAAGGGCATCAAATCACCCGGAGCTGGAGTTGCAGGTCTTTGTGAAGGCCCTGATTTGGATTCTGGGATCGGAGCTCTGGTCCTTGTGATGGAGCTGTAAGCACACCCACTCTGCGCCAGTCCTCAGCCTGGGACGGCTACCATGGCGCTCCTCAGCCTGGCTAGCTGACAAAGACAGACAAAGAAGCATGTCTGTCTGCCTTCCAAAATCACAGCTTGCCTTATCTAGCCAGGCTGCAGAGTCAAACAGAAGTGGGCGGGGCAAAGCACTTGGTGCTGTTGCCTGAGTGGACCTCTTTTCTCTGCCCAGAGTGTTGGGTCCAGCTATCTGAGGAGTTCCGCTAATTGCCTCATTAGGCAATCTCAGTGCAGAGACAATATTTAAGTACATCAGTGCAGCTCCTGGGTATATGTAGGCCTTAATAGCAGACGAAGCCAAATGAGCTGAAATGGAAAATTTATTTCTTTCTTAATAAACATTCTTAAATTCTCATTAAAAACAGACAGTACACAATGCATGCTTTTCAGCAAGATATGGTTCTTGCTATAACACTTCCAAGCCATTAAGAGAAGCTTTGGAATAGCGTCTGTAAATTTTCCAATACTTCCAAGCATCGGATGCTTAATAAGAGCTTTATATCCCTGAAGTTAGATGCACAATGTGTGATTCATAACAACCCAATTCACACGGTAAACTTAAACACAACACTGGCCTTCAAAGAGAGACGGCAACCTTTAAAGATATTTGGTTTTTTGTTTGTTTTCTTTTTGTGTCAAACCATCTCCAAACACAGTTACAGAAACTCAGACCTTAGTTGCTTGATGTCTGTGGTGCCCCTGTGTCAAGGCACAAAAGAGATGGGAACGCTGGCTGACACAGAGAGACCATCTACAGCCGCCCATTTGTGTTTTAAGTTGAGCACACAATGAAAAGGTGCCCGAAAGTGAAGGAACCTCCAGATGCCTCCAAGCCTGCTCTTGCTGCCCTTGCTATGTCCCATCTTTCTCTGTGCCCCTAGCTCCCCGCTCCTCCTACTCTCTCATGGATTATCACAGCAATGGCCAGCTGTGCCCTGTTTTCTGGCTGAAGCAAGGCAGAGAAACCTTTTCAGTCCCATCTCCACCCTGGCACCTCCAGCCTTGAAAGCCTTCTCCCTATTAGCTGTGACTGAAGTTCCACCTCCTTGGATTTGGTTTTCACTGTGTGTAGTAACTTGGGTTCGGCAGCCTTTCTAGAACTGTCTGCCTCTTCTCTCTATCCTGACATCTCCCCAGCAGGCAGGAAGACACTCCTGGGAGTGTCCTTACTCCCCCAGTCTGTGACCAAAAAAATAATGTTCTTTCCATACTCTGGGTGTTCCTGATCCCATACCTGTGCTTTCTTTCATTCATTGACATCCATGTCAATATTCCAGAAGACCCGGCCCAGGCCTATTCCTCCCCATCTGAAGGACCACTCGGCTCAGAGTAAAGTCAGTCCTATCTTAGTGGCACACACTTTTGTGATACAGGTTGTGGGTTAGCTTCTTTTGTTTCTCTGGAACTAAACACCCACTAGAAACTACCTGAGGAAAGGATGTATTTTGGTTCACAGTTTCAAAGAATTCAGTCTCTACTCACTTGACAACACTGGCTTGGGCAGAGCTTGACAGACAGACTGGAAGTCACTCCGCTTCCTCGCTTCCTCGGGGTTTGGGAGCTGAGAAGGGAATACAGGAAGGGTCAGGTCAAGATAAAGCCCCAAGGAGATGCCTTAGTTATCCGTTTCCTCCAAGGAGGACCCACATTGTACCTCTGACCATCTCCCCACAATGCCTGCATTTTCTGAGTCTATCAGGTCTTTGATGAGCTACTTATTAGATCACAGCCTCTGGGATCCCATTGTCTCTGGAGATGCCGCCACACATACCCTCTAACCCTTAGGCCTTTCTTGGCTAATCAAACTTATTCATTACTGGTTGCCACCTAAATGTTTATGTGTGCTGTTGTCAAGTCTTTTGTGACTGAGCTGAGGGGCAGACACTGCCCCTAGCATCTATGATAGTGTTGTAAGTAAAAGAGGCTTTTTCTTTTCATGGGTAGAGTAGTGCTCAGCAATATGTTTTCCCTTGTTTTTAGACAACAGCTATCACTGGGGACAACTATTAGATGTTTTTAAATTCCTTGTCATTGTTGTTTAGGCTGCTTTGAACTCTCTCCACAACCAAGTATAACCTTGAACTTACGATGTACTTCTTCTGCTTTGCCACGTCTAGTTTACGTGGTTCTAAGGGATGGAATCTAGGTCTTCATACACACCAGGCACACACTCTGTCCATTGTACTAAACCTCGCTTGCAAGATCCTGAATTTTGAAAGAACTCCCTGCATTCTGTAATCAGGACTTGATTTTAAGTTCTTCTTCATTTTACGTCCAGTTCAGTGTACACTACATTTATATGTCAAGGCTAAAAAGGTGGTGATCCAAACTCAAGTTCTATACAAGAGTAGTATATGCGCTTAACTGCTAAGTGCTCTGTCTCCTCCCTCTCCCTCCCCCTCTCTTCCAGTATGTAGTATGAGGGCCGGCTTGTTGGGGTTTCCGTCCCACCTGGTACCCCACAACCGGCAAATCCCAAAGAAAATCACACGGAGTCTACATTAGGTTATAAACCGATTGATCCATTAGGGCAGGCGTCTTATTAGTCCTTGTAACTTATATTAATCCATTATCATTATCTATGTAAGCCACACGGCTCAGTACCTTTCTCAGCTGGGCAGGTTACATGCTTCCTCTCCAGTGGTCTGGGCAGAACTGGAAGAGGGAGCTTCCTAGAATACTCCCAGTGTTTTGCTCCACCTCTACTTCCTGTCTGGATTTCCTGCCTATACTGCCTGCCTTGCCAATCAGCATTTTATTAAAATATGATTGACAGAATACAGATAATTCTCCCACACCACCAGTATTCTTTTTTTATGGTAGTATCATGTTGGTCAGCAGCAACTGCTTCAGACTAGCTAGAGCTCTTAAATGCTCTTGCACAGAAAAATATGTCCAAGGTACAGAAATGACAGTACCTCTGATCTGAACAATGCACATTACATGTGTGTGTTGACATGTCACACTTCACCTCATGAGTAAATGTGGTTACTATGTGTCAATTAATAAAAATATATTTCTAAAAGTTCAATTTAAAGTAATATGTTAAATATATATTCATTTACTTTGTAGCATAGCTAACAATAAACATTTGTGAACTTTTAGTAGAATTATTATTATCTATCATAAAATGGTGTTAGAATCAGGAAGCCACATTATTGTTTTGGGGTAGAAGCTGTCATTTGTCTCTACTTTGAATATATTCCTGTGTTGACTGCTGTGGGAAGAGGCGGTGACCTCAGGGTGGACATGCAGGTGCCAGCAGAAAGCAGGGGACTCTAAAAGTCAAGATCCTTAAGTTGTAAAATTCCATGTCATAGAATTCTGAATGTCACCAACATTTAGCTCTGAATGCTGTCCTCAGCATTGTTTCAGACACATTTGCACAAGTTGGTTAGTAATTTTATGTCTTTCATAATGAAAGGCATGGAATGATTAAACATAAATTTGAGACTTTTATACAATAGTTAATAAAATGGAACTAGACTGAAAAGTGTGTTGTTAATTTAAAACAAACAAACTGGCATGGGTTGGTGAGATAACATCTTGGGTAAAGATGCTTTTCCCTAACCCTGAAGAACCTGGAACCCACATAACTGAGTATGGATAGATATAGTTCACAGAGTTGTCCTCTGATCTCCATGCATGATCATGGCATATGCACACACCCACACACATGTGTACATACCCACACCCTCACACATAACTAACATGCAAAAAAATCTAATATAGTTTGTAGAATGTGATGAATTGTAATAAATTTAAATGATATATACATGTACATACAATATGTATGTACAAATGTTATATCTGATAGAGGCATATGATCTGATAATTTTTTGATTGCATATCAATGCATTCTAGATTTCCTACAACAAATATGATAGTTTAAATACACTGAGGAACAATAAATAAGTAGATGTTTAATGTTTCATTACTGAGTATTATTATTATTAATTATCTTTGCTATTTGTACCATGTAATACCTGCCATCAAGCATATGAATCACTAAATACACCAGGTCACCCTCCAGGAGTAGCCACTGTGTTCCCTCCCAGAACTATGGCCCTCAAAAGGCTTCCAGTGTTTAACTCTCTCATATGAATCTCAGCAGTGAATTAGGAATTGAAAGAGTAAGGTTTAATTCAATACAGAAATATTTAAAAGCAAACAAACAAACATCATGATCTTTTATTGTTTTTGCCCAAAATGGAGGTACACAGACCCCCATATAATTCCAGGGAGGGAGTCCTGATCCGGCACGTGTTCTAAGGCAGGGTTTGCTGTAGCTGATGAAAGCCAGGCACTGCTCTCCTGTGGGAGCCCAGCGTGACTGCCTTCACTTCCTGGGGGCTCTGGGACATAACCGATTCAGTTCCTGCAACTTGGAAATTTCAAACACGGTCAGGACAAAAAAAATTCTATACGTGCCACCTGTTCTTTGTTCCTTTTCCGATCTTTTCCTCGGTGTCGTTCCCTTTTCTCTGTGTCTTTCTTTCATCCTCCGTATTTTCCTCTTCTTTTCCATTTTAAAAAATCGCCTGGCCCAACTAGAAATTACTGCATTAATACCCACCAGAGGGAAGCAGCCATGCATAATTGAAAAAATAATTACCCTCCGCTCTACTCTTCTGTCTTGCTGACATCTCCTATCAAAGTTTGGGTTTGTGGAACCCACTTCTCCCAGGGTGAGGTCCCTCCCAGACTGGAAGGTAGGCACTTGGGGAAGCAAACATTGCCACTTTCCAGCCAGTAGGGGACCAATTCGCATAATGCTTCAATAGCCTATCTTCCATACTAGGCTGAGCCCTATTCTGCCCGGTGCAGGGGGTGGGTAGGCTGGCAGCAGAGAAGTGATTAAATCACACCTTGGAGGAAGGACCAGAAGGAAGATGCATTCCCCCCACCCCCATTTCTTCTTCATGCCTTGCTAGCATGCTCTGGAGTTGCTAGCCAGAGCATCTTAATATTTTACCCTGGCCCCTTAATATTTGGCAGGGTTTTCTTTTTTCTTTTCCATCAAAAAGAGGGCAACATGAACACAGAACTCAGAAAACAACAGGTTGCAGTTTGATCTCTTCCAGGTAACTGAGACCATTTATTACCGCAAAGGGAGCAAATGCCATTGAGGAAAGAGGGGAGGTTGATGTGTCAAGTATGGGAGGGCAGACTCCTAGGATTTCCATTTGTATGAAAAATGGGAGAGTCTTAAATATCAAACTGTGTAAGCGACATGATCAAGTGACAGAGTGTAGCAATTACCTCTAAGAGGGAAGCTCTGGCTATTAAGAGTCGCCGAGGAGGAAAAGCAGGACAATTAGAAGAACCACAAACATATTTGACCAATTTCTCTTGGTCTAAAGAATCCACCTGACCCCATGCCATCGTTCCTCCCACTGGGAGCCTGTCTGTCCTGCTGACACTGGGAGCCCTCCCAGTCACTGGCTGAACTGAAGAGCATGAGCCAGAGCTCCCAGGCAAGGTTGCTCCACTTCTGCTGGGGGCTCTGTAGGCCCTCTTTAGCCTTGGAGAATTCTAATGCAGTGCTGTGATAACTCAGGGTTAACATCTTTTACACTGAGAATGGTGTCAGTTACCCTCTTAGTTCCATCTAGTTACACAGCAGGCAGCTTTGCATTGGGTTGTAAAGAAGAAACGCCCCAGTAGGTTTTCCTCCTATGCAGGGAAAGTGTGCTTTTGGCCCTCTGTGTGTCAGACAGAAAATGGAGGGGCAAGCTGAGAGGAAAGGGTGTCCCCCATGTTTTTGCCAGGAGCCCCCTAACTAGGGAGACTTCACGGGTGTCCACAGTAAATATTCCATCCTGCTTTGTTCTGAACCAAAGTGTTAAATATTGATATATGCTCTGTGTTTACTTCCAAGTCTATTTATTTTTCTGTTCCCCAATCCTTTAGAAAGTTAGGAAAATGAAAGATTGCTTGCAGGAAGTCCCCATTAGACTCAAAGTGCACTCATGTGTGTATGCGTGCGGGTGTGTCTGTGTGCTTATAGGCCAGAGACGAACACTAATCATCTTCCTCATTCACCCTCTACCTTAGTTTTTGAGACAAACTCTCTTATTGAACCTAGAGCTGACCAGTTCTGCGAGACTGATGGCCAGCAAACCCTACAGCAGGCTGTGTGCACTTCCCAGGAATAGCTGTCCTTCCAGGTTGTTTTTTTTCTTCTTTTATAGAGGCTCAAACTCTGGTCCTCCTGCTTACAAGGCTCACACTTTGCCAAACAAGTCGTCTGCCTGGAACCCAATTACGTTTCCTAAGATGTGCTTACGCTCATAAGGTCTGAGCTGGAAAATCATTTGAAGAAGAATCATCAAAACGAAGTGAATAAGAAAGTGAGGCATGAATATGATTATACTATATTGTCTAAATGTATGGGTCTTTCAGAGAATAAATTTAAAAGAAACTAACCAAAGCTGGAGAAATGGTTCGGTGGTCAGGAATGCATGCTGTGTGTTCAGAGATCCTGGTTCCCATCACCTGCACCTGGTGGAACACAGTAACCTTTGAGTCCAACTCCAAGGGATCTGATGCCCTCTTCTGGCTTGCTTGGGTGTTCTCTCTCTCTCTCTCTCCCTCCCTCTCTCTCTCTCTCTCTCTCTCTCTCACACACACACACACACACACACACACACATTTTAACAAGAGTATAAAAGATATCTATAAAAAACATAAACCAAACAAAAGCTCAAGTGAATAAGGTGAGCGTAGAGAGCAGTGCAGTGCAGCACCCACATAGAGTGTGAGCAGCGGTGAACAGAGCGGAAGTCAGCTCTGGACACTCAGAGTGTAGTGGGCAGAGGGGAAGTCGGCCTCTGGACACTCTTTTGACATCCCTGGACTAGGGATTTTAGGTTAAACCAAAGTCTGGCCGGCTTGTGGATAGCACCGTTGGGTTTGTTGGCATGGTGCAGTCCATATGATTTTGGGCAATGATAAATTGGAAGGTTCGTTGCTATTGCATATAAACCATAGCTGTTATTTTAAGTTTAAGTTTTATTTGGGCTGGAAGAATTGTCCATTGCCTGGAAATAGCTGCTGTAGCCACGGCCGCCACCCGTCAGCAGGAATATCTGCCAACTGCCTTCCTTGGGGAGCAATTTGGTGTCCCGGGATAAGTACAAATTTTATTTTATTATTTTAGCTGGCTGGAGTCCTTGTTTAAGGGGGCATTGTGGATATAGGAGTGGTTTGTTTTGTTTGGAATGGCAACTCTCAAAGTTAGTGTGCATCCGGGTATCCCAGGGAGTTTGTCACGAGGCAGTCTGGACCCCCGCCTTATAGATTCAGGCTCAACGGAACCCAACCATTTCGACAGGCTTTGTAATTTTCACCAATGCCCCGAGTGATGTTTGCCAAAAATAATGTACAGTCTTCACTTTGAAGAATTATTGGTTTGTGAATTTTAATCCAGGTGAAACTCTTCAAAAGAAAGAATTCTCTTCTGACTGGCGGTCTATTGGTGGAGTTAATTTCCTTGAAGTTTCTTAGTCTTCTAGGGTGAGTCTGTTAGAGTGACTTTCTTCGCAAAGCCCTTCCTGAGCAGCTGCAAGGAAACTCTGTGACACCTTAGTGAAAATGTATTCACAGTGAGCCCGGGACCCTGCCCCCAAGCAGAAGCTCCAGGCCTTCAACCCTGTCTGGTCTAACAGAAGTTTCAGGTCTGGGGTCACTTAGCAATGGCAAGAGGAAAGGTGGGTGGTTTCTGGAAAATTCTAAGCAATTCTTCTGAGTTCTTACTTAATATACCAATTCTTGTGTCCCAAGTGATGATCACACGTGTGCCTCCTTTCATAGTGATAGTGGGAAGCTCTTTGAGGCTGGGCGAGTTACACAAAGAGTTACACAATGCCAACGTGAGCCCCAGTGCAGGCAAATATTTTATGCAGGAAGAGACTTCTTTAAAAACATAAACACGTTATAAGACATGACTTGCATACAGCTCCTGTTGAGCTACAGCTGCTATAAAAAAGTATTCAATATTTACAACTCACAGAGTTCTCAGATGAGGATCTACCTGGAAACCAACATCGAAGTTTCTGTCATCCATCTCTACACCATGTCCAAGAGTCACCTTTTGAAATCATCATTATGACGATTATACTTGGTGGAAAGAAGATTTACAGTTCACCTCTGAACCAAATGTTTATTGTCCAGTGCGGAGCTCTCAGCCGCAGCCACGGCAGCAAACACCGGGACGTCTGTAATGCGGGACTGTGCATGCTTTGGAGAACCCATCGGAGCTGCTCTCCTCCCATTCCCGGAGCCCCACCCCCTTTCCATCACTTGCCTGTAGATGTTAAGCGTTAAATAGTAGTTTCCTGGGTTAGTTTTCATCTTCTCCAAGTTTGTCCATGTAGTAGGAGATGGCGGGGTTCTCCATGGTGTGTGCACCACCTTTCGCTCTTGGTCGGTCAGTGGACATTTCTGCGGTGTCTCTACGTTGAATACCTTGCAATGGACTGTAGATGTCTCTTTGAGAATAATGCTGCATCTCCTTGAATTCTCTTCAGTTCTCGAGGACCCTCCGTACTGTTTTCCACTAATGGCTGCAGGCAGTGCACAGAGTTTCCTTTTCTCTGCGTCCTTGCTGACACTTACTGACATTTTGCTGTCTTTTGTATACCTGGGATTTTGTTTCTTTGGATGTTGTTTTATTTTGTTTTTCAGTATTGGGAACTGAACCCAGGGCCTCACAAATACCTGGAAAATACGTTGCTACCACTGCTGTCTATTCCCACTCCTTCTTTACTTTTATTGCAGAAGTTCGTGATTGCCCACGCTGGCCTCTGTCTCTGCAGCCCAGCCTTGCCTTTAGACTTCATTCACTGGCCTTGAACTTTCGATCTTCCTGCCTCAGCTTCCTTATATCTGGACTTATAGGTCCATCGCTGGCATCTTTTGTGTATTCAGTATTAAAATCTTGGTTCCTTAACATGTCATTGTGGTTTTGATTTGTATTTTCTTGTGGACTAGGGAGTCTGATGACTTTTAAAATATCTATGTTTGTTTGTGTCTCTTCTTTGGAGAAAAGAAATATATGTTCTATCTGTTTGAGTTCCTTGCCCGCCCCCTTCGAAGGTGGGCTGATTTGCTGGCGACTCACAGGCTTCCTTCTCAGCGCTGTCCGAGGGTCAGGGGATCAGTTTCCTGACTTCCGCTTTCTTCCCAGATCACTGTCTTCCCACCCTTTGCTCCTCCCTTGGATAGGGCAAGGTTTTGACATTGGGAGCAGTTGCCCTGGTTTTACTTTTGTTTGTTTGTTTTGGCCTGTGATTTAGGTGTCATCTAGGAATCACAGGGAAGGAGAAGGCCCATCTCTAGGTGCGTTCTTCCAGTGCACTCTAGAATGTTTAGTTTCAGGCCGTTCACTTATAGTTCTAGCTTATTTTCCTATTGTGTAAGATAATGATGCAACTGAGATTTCATTTTGTGAAGACAAGACCTGTCCTCTCTCCACTGGGTCATCTCAGATGATTTTTTAAAAAAATCATTTAAAAAGGTTTGCTTGTTTTATTTTAATCTATTTTTGGTTTTTTGAGACAGGGTTTCTCTGTGAGGTTGACTGTTCTGGAATTCACTCTGTAGACCAGACTGGCCTAAAACTCATGAGGCCTGTCTCCCTCTGCCTCCTGAGTGTTGAGATTAAAGAAATGTGCCACCATGCCCTATATATTTTATATCTATTGATTATTTGTATGAATGTGTGTGGGCATGTGTGTTTGCATGCACACTCACAAGTGTGTACAGGTGCCCACAGAGGCCAGAAGAGAATGCCAACTGACATATATGCAGTGAACTGTACTCTAGTCTTCTGGAAGAAGAGGAAGAGCAGGAAGCAGAGCTGAGTTAAAAAGTCTTACTCTGCTCTTCACTGCTGAATCAGGGTCTTACTAGTTAACCCTTGCTGGCCTGGAACTCACTATGTATATCAGGCTGATCTTAAATTTGTGAAGACCCTGCTTTTGCCTCCCCTGTGCAGTGGTTAAAGACATGCACTACCATGCCTGACTTGGCAAGCAGAATCTTATTGGAGTACGTGGGTTCTGAGGGTGAGTATAGCTCCACCCCACTGTTCGGTCCGGAGGAGGGGAGTATGAATTGACGAAATAGACAAGAGATAACAGATATTAGAGGGAAGGCATCCAGTGAGTACTGTTATCTGCCTCAAAGTTAGGACTCGAAGTTCTTATTTACCCAAACTCAGAAAGAGAGGGGGCAAAAGACTTCCTTCCCAAGATACAAAGAACAAACAAAGCAATTTCCTCCACACTTTTCCAAACACCAAGTAACCACACTCTGGGTCAAAACATCCTCTTGTCTTAGCAAAACATCCTGAAGACACACCACAGGTCAAACCATCCTATTGTATAACCTTGAAAGAGCAAGAATAGGTCTGAACTCTCTGACTTTTAGTCAAGGTGGAATGGATTCACTTCTGTGGGCTCCCACAGTACACTCCCTGATCACCTTCTGTTTCTTCCATGAGAATGCTTTGTGACCATCCAGCCACCATACCTTTCTTGCCTGTGGCCATGGTTTCTCTGCCACAATGTTCTGTACCCTGTTGGAGCTATAGGGTAAACTAGACTCTTTCTTCCTTGAAATCTTTTATCAAGGCATTTTGTTATTGCAACGGGAAAGTAACTGAGATATCATTGTTTTACCTTTTCCAGAATGAAAGCATGATTGGAATCACATAATATGTAAAAGAAATTTATTTCTTCATGTCACTTTATAATATGCTTTGAGACCCATCTCAAGGAGCTTTCTCCATGTTTTCCAAGGCTCAGAAACCCACTTCTTCTAAGCATTCAGTGATAAGCACATCTCATTTTTCCATGGATTTGTGGTGGCATTCTTAGCTTTAAGCTAGGCCAGGATAAATAAAATAGCTGTCAAACCTATGGACAGGTTTTTGTGTGAATATATTTGAATTCTTCTGGGTAAACAGAAATTAAGATTTAGAAAAAATAGTTATTCTGGTATTCTTGAATGTCTAAGACTAAAAATATTGTGCATCGATTTTCTTTTATTCTTATAATTACATGTCTAAGAATATTTTTAACACTGGGGTTTAAATTTTACCATTTATCAACTGCGTGGCAATGGATAGTTTAGTTGGTTACCTTAGATCTGAGATCAGGATAGCGAGTCCATTCAGTTGAGTTGGTAAAGGGGCATGGAGGCAACAGCTCCTGTAGGAAGAAAAGCTTCAGTGCTTTGAAGAAAGACTTCCCTGTCTTGTAACTCCCCACAGTCATCTGTCCCTAAGAAGTTAAACATTGCATCGAGCTGGCAATATTCTTGCTGTGACAAAACATTCGAAAGAAGCAAGGACAGATGGCTTTGCTTTACTTTATGGGTCATGTGATCAAGTCTGTCTTTGTGGGGAAGACATGGCGGCAGGAACGTGAGGTGACTGGTCACACTGAGTCCATAGACAGGACACAGAGAAAAACGAATGCTGGTGCTCAGCTTGCATTTCCTTTTTTCTCCAGTATAGGGCCCCAAAAGATGTGATGGTGTTGCAGTTAAGGTGGGCCATCACACCTCAGTTAACCTCATCTAGAGACTCCCTCACAGAAACAGCCAGAGGTTTGATCACAGGTGATTCTAGAGTCTGTCACATCGACGACACAGACAACCCACAGATTACAGCATACTCGATCTTCAGTGTGGAGTTTAGTCTGAAGGGAACCCTTGGATCCCCTTCTTCAGGAAACCGGTTCTATAAAATGAATCTCCTTTGTCTTGCCCACATACATATGGTGTTAAAGAGACAAAACTATGAAACCTGAGGCCTGAAGACTGTAAGGATGTTGGAATGCGCTCCTTGGTCATCTATACCAAACCCTGTGTCTCCCTGCCTTGAGCATGGTGCCTCTGAATGAAGACAAGCAGGCTTCTGCAAAAGCAAGGGTGTTTTAGCCCTGGAGATTTCTACCAGTTAATCCACATCCTGAAAAGCACTGGTTCTGACTCTGCTAATGTGCTAACTAACTTCCTGGAGCTGCCTGGCCTGATCCTCCTGACCATGAGGACTGTAAACCTGCAGGAAGTCAGGAAGTGGTTCAGGTTTTAAAAAGAAGATGTAGTGTAAGTTGCGAAGCAACTTTGGCCATTGATGCTGCCTCCTTTCTTTCCTTCCATGTTGGTGTCTCTGTATTTTATACAACTAGGAAAGCTCAAGAAAATGAAAGAGAAGAACATGTGTTTCCCTTACCGCTATTTGGAGATCATTGTGCAGAAAGAGACATGGTCTGGCAAGTGTCTCAACAAACAAGCTTCCTGAATTGTTTTCTCTCATCCTAACTTTTGACTCTGTGCTGCCCCAAACTGCCCAGCGCACTGCTCTACAGCAGGGCTGTCCCCAGTGTGTTTCAGACTTGTTCTCCTGGAGGCCAGCTCCCCATCTCACACAAGTCTTCCCCAGCACATCAGGCAGTGCCAGGGACAGGGCAGATGTTTGACAAGAAACTTGGTGGAACTGGATTTTTGTCTCAGTGGTTTAACTCTGGCCATGCTCTTCCTCCCGGCACTGTCCCTCCACTTGGAGACCTCACTTGTGTGGCCAACAAAGAGGGGCTCAGCAAATCTTTACCCCTGACTTTTCCAATCACCCAGTTGGCAAGGGGTACTTCTCTCAACTCTTCTTATTTTCAATGGTCACCTGTGTATGGGCACCACAAATGTCACAATATATCCTTGACCTTTTGCATATGTCTTACTAGTATGACTGACCTCTTTGTGCATGTCCACATGGACACTACCTATTTCTGTAGGACCCACTGCATTGACTCCTACATGATGTGGGATTCTCTCTGCATTCTGTGAATACCACTTGTAACATGAAGGGGCCTGGTTGTTGGGGTTTATGTCCTGCCCAGTTCCCCACAGCCAGCAAGCCCCAAAGAAAATCACACAGAGATTTCCATAAGTGAAAATTATGGGAGATTGGCCCATTGGCTCAGGCTACTTATTAGCTCTTGTAGCTTATATTAACCCATTATTCTTATCTATATAAGCCACATGACTCAGTACCTTTCACAGCGGGGCAGGTCACATGTTGCTTCTTTGGTGATCTGGGCTGAACTGGGAGGAATGGGCTTCCTCCTTCCTAACATTCTCCTGTTCTCAATGCCCCACCTCTACTTCCTGTCTGGTTGACCCACCTATACTTCTTGCCTGGCCAATCAGCATTTATTCAAAATAAACAGATTGACAGAATACAGACAATTCTCCCACACCAACCACTGGTGAATAAAAAACTGCCTTGGCCTATTGGTAGGGCAGGGTACTTAGGTCGGTGGGGAAAACTAAACTGGATGTTGGGAGAAAGGAAGCAGAGTCAGAGAGAAGCCATGGAGCTCTGCCAGAGACAGATGTGCTGAAACTTTGCTGGTAAGTCACTGTCATGTGGCGATACACAGATTAATGAATATAGATTAAATTAATATGTAAGAGTTAGCAAATAAGAAGCTAGAGCTAATGGGCTAAGCAGTGATTTAAATAATATAGTTTCTGTGCGATTATTTCGGGGCTGAACAGCTGGGAACCAACAAGCAGCCTCATTACTACACCCCCACAAATAGAACATGGTAACCCCCTCCTTTTGCTTTGACGTTCCTGAGTCTGACCAGAAGACCCCAGAGTGCAGCAACATTGAGATCTCACAACCCGCCTTTCTTCCAGTCTTGGATGCTCTGAAAACCCTCATGTTTAATAATGTGCTTTGGAAGCAGTTGCTCTTGAGAGATGATGGGGGTTTAGAGAAAGCAGGAGGCCAGAGTCCCTCTCTTCTGTTTCAACTGCAGCCCCTTTCGCAGTTTGCAGTTTGCGTCTGTGTGCAACGGTAACCGTGCTGAGGACACCTGTGGACAGACACCCAGGCCAGGAAAAGGCAGATCTGGGCAGCCGTCTTCTAATAAGGTCAAAGTCGCAGTGCATTATGCAGCTCTGCAGGCAGCCGGGCTCATTAGAGCCGGCGTGAGTTGTGGGGCCTGTGTGGGAGATTCAGAGGTAGGGTTTCATTTGGGGTCTGTGCCTTGTGGGTGTCCTGGACTCTCTTCACAGAGCATGAACTGGGGGAGGAGCCGGGGTACTAGGAACACTGAAGAAGTCCCAGGAGCGTCTGGGCCTCCCACAAGAGCCGTTCACCATTTGTGTCTGAGGTATGATTTTCACTGGTGTTCACTAAAGCTGGGAACCAAGCAAATTGCAGAGACCTTCTTGCTGTTTGTGGGGCACACTCCACCTTGTTTCCCTTCACACTGCCGAGGGCTGCACTTTCGTGCAGCTCAGGACGATAGGGAGGGAAGCACTAAAGGCCAGCGCCCACGCCCACAGCCTGACAGGCCCGATGGCCATTTGCATGCACAGCGCCAGGCAAGTGCCTGAGAGATTGATTGATTTGTTTTGCTGAGGCTCCTTTGTGGTCTTTTGGGTGGATTTCTGGCCCCACCTCTCAGCCTCAAAGCCCTTGCTTTGCCTGCTGTTGCTTTTTTATTTGGGGGCAATGAAAATTTGTTATAAGCCTTCGCTTTCATCTGTATGTGGCAGGCTGTCACAGCAAAACGAGCCATTCGGCAGTCTTGCTCCTGTCCAAATGGCTAAATGTTTTTTTTCCAATTGCTTCCCTAATGGGCCGAGATAATGGGAGCGGCATGCTCTCTGCCCACGCAGGAGATGCCAGCGCATTTGTCCAGCACACATGTGTGGTGGGCACCCGGCCCCTCTGTCCACAGAGGGCCAGTGCCTGGCAGAGAAGGTCTGCTTCTGCACCTGCCCTTGCCCTTGTAGCCTCTAGAGGCTCGGCACCCAGCAAAAGTGTTCCCGAGTCACCAGGAGATCCCTGAATGGTGGTAAGTATCTGTAGCGGATGGAGGTGATCCAGGCCAGAGTCCCACACCGCAGTCAACTAATAGGCAAGGACAGGCCAGCTTTTTATGGACTCCAGTTGCTTTCTGCAGAGGGGCGGGCTCTGGCACTCCCCACGGCCGCCTGTTCTGTGTGTTGGACACTCAACTGTGGCTGACCCACAGCTTTACGAGCCTAAGTGCTTACCCAGAAACAGAAGTGAGGAGGTTGTGTGTGATAAGAAAATAATTTGCCAAAACTGCAACAATAAAGAGGGCCTGGTGGGATCTCTTATGGTATGAATAGCCCCGAGCAGCTGCGGATCTCGCTCTCGGCTTTCACAGTTATTTCATTTTTAGAACAGCTAAAAGGCTGAATGCCTTCTATGAGCCTGGTGCATCTTGCTTCAGTTTCCAGTCCAGCGTTCCTTTCTCTTTCTGGGAATCTTAACATCCGTGCAGCCTGGACAGAATGTTCCTTGGCATTGTGGCTTCAGCTGGCCTGTTCCTTGGCCCACTGACAACTGCTCTGCTTGGCTCCGAAGCTACCCTTCCCCGGAATGATCCCGTGAAAGCAGAGTGCTCCAGCCAGCCCCTCTGTGGCTTGGGAACAGGTGTTCCTATTGCTGAGTTCTGGAGGCAAGGAACTCTTCTCTGAAACCTTGGAAGCCTTGGCAGTTTATACATTGATAGGGGACATGTGTTAGATTTGAATGAATACACCTCTGCCTCTTTAAATGCTGTAGTCCATCTTGACTCTTGAGGGTGCCATATTTTCTTGGTGGATGCTCACTGCTTGAAGCATTTTTATTTATGAAACACACTGAACCAAGAAAGGGGATTCTGATCTAGGCAGTGCCCTCACAAACAGAGATCAATTGTTGGCCATTAGTTTGTGACTCTATCATTCAGTACATGTTGGACCAAAATGCCTGTTTCTTCTGCAAAGTGGAGCTAGAGGAGTGCCCAGATCAGTGGATTGTGGGTACTGAGTTTAATGGCCTAAGGAAATAACTAACGAACACCTACATTACACGTGAATACCTGCTCACATGTGGTGCTCCGTATGGATTAGGTATGACAAGGGGAACCGTATCCTTCCTGAGCGCTGTCAGACTGGTTGGGAATATGTGTACAATACAGAGAGCACAAGATAAAGTTACATGAGCAACAAAGAAAGTGTTACATGACTGACAAGACAATCAATGCTATTAAAAGCCACCCTGAGAACAGGCTTTTCAAATTTATTGCATGATTGGATTCACCTGAAACACCATAAGAACAACCTCAGGACTACTGTCCTGAGGTTCTTACCAGTTCCATCTATGTCTGGACTTGGGAATCAGAACCAAAGTCTGTATAGTAATGAAAATACTTTTTATATAGATAATATGTAAGACAACACTGTCCCAAGAAAGTACAACAGGTCACATGTGTAATTTAGTATTTTCTAAGAACTATATTATAAAAAATGAAACCAAACAGGTAAAGTAATATTAACAATATATTTTATTTCACTAAGTGTATTGAAAATACCATGATTTCTGTATGTAATCCATACAGAAATGCTTAAGATACTCTCCATTTTTCCTTTCAAATCAAATCTTCAAACTCTTGTATAGTCTTTAGTTTTATAGTGCATCTCAATTTGGATCATAAAATTTCATCAGAAATGTTTGTTCTTCATTTAAATTTTCATAAAATGCATAATTGAGAAAAAGATTAAAATCCTAATTGTTCCAGATACCACTAAAAGTTTTCCACTGACTACATTATTAGTGTTAAATTAAATTTAAATAAAATTTGGATATCAATTCTCTAGTCTCATCAGCCAAATTTCAGGTGCTCTGTAGCCACAAGGGGAAGGTGACTGCCGTGTTGGACAGCAGAGCTCTCTACACTCAGTAGATCCTCTCTACGAAAGTATGTCAACATCGTTGAGTACAGATGACATCGGAAGGAGAACGGTCAGAGTGCACAAGTGTTCAGCTGAAGCAGACTTTGACAGTGAAGGGTAAGAACTCAAGCTTTAGGAAGCTTTAGGAAGGTACCTACTGAAGCAGACTTTATTGGTGGCCAAGAGAAGTCTAAAGAATGGTAGCTGGGCACCGCGGTGACCAACAGTGGCTGAGACCTAGGGAAAGCACTGTCCTAAGATAATTTGGCTAGACAGTTGGACTGGGTGAGAAATGTAAGTGGTTTAATGAAGGAAGGAATCCTTTGGTGCTGTTAGTCATAGAAATGAAATAAAAAGAAAAATATAATAACGTCAAAATGGAACATCTCTGGTATGAAGAAAAGGAAAAATTTCAAAATACTTTTGAACTTCTTTATTTTCTAAGTAAATGGATTAGCAGAGTGATGGGAATATGAAAATCTGATTCTGGAGAGAAGATGAACTCAGTTTTGATTTGAATATGTGGACTTGATGTTAAGCTTCCAAATAAATGTCTCCACCCTGTAATTAGCATGTGTGTAAGACGAGACAGGCAGTGTAAAGCATAGGGAGGGCTAAGGCACACACCTTGGAAAACATCAAGGACACAGATTTAGCACATGGAAGGAATCATCTGTAATGGTGCAAAGAGAACCACATGTCCACTGCTATGGGTGCACTTGTGAGCAATGAGTTCTCATAAGAAGGCAGAAGCCATAGTGGATGAGACATAGAGGCCAAAGCCAGTGAGGGCTGAGACTTGAAACTGGAATTGAAGTATCAGATACCAATACAGATATGGAACCATCAATGTCCATGCATGATGAGGAGACAAATGGTACTGTCTGGTGTTGGGGGATGAGAAGGTGAAGACAATAGTGCTGACTTGGGAGCTGGTTCAGTTGGCTGCTTGCCTTTCCCTGTGACCAAATACCTGACAAGAAGCAACAGAGAAAAATGGACTGGCTTAGTTTGATTCATGTGTGAAGAGATAACTCATCATAGTGAGCCTACTTCCTCACATCTGGATCTGGGCAGAATGGGTTACAAAGATGGGACAGGAAGTGGATCTAGTCCACAAGCTGTAAGGCCCATCTCCCTAGTGACCCATTTCCTCCAGTCAAGCTCCTTCAGCCTGAGGTGGCAGTTAACATTCAAATTATGACTAAGTTACTAGGAAATAGTACATACAACATCTGCACTTGGTGGGCCATGGGCATCTATTTTTTTATACAAAGCCATGAGGCTGGTGACAGGATATCAGGTGGAGAGAGTATAGTGTGTGGGTGTAGATAACCTTCTCAGGGGTCTCAGTCAGCTTTCATTACTGACTTTGTCTCTGCATGATACAGTTACTTCTTAGAAAATTTCAGGGTCTCATACAGCCTTCCAAAGCCCCAGGGAGCTTTTATAATCTACTTTCTCTATTGTAAGTCTTATCTTTATCATTCAAAAATGTGTCTTCTATTTATAAGATTCTTAAAATAAGACTATAACGCTTTTTGTCTTGTGATAGATACACTCAGACTTTCTTTTGATAAGATTTTATAGTTTCTATTGCACTTGTCCCAAAATCTCAGAGAGAGGTGAGCAAGAGAGAAAATATTCCTTCTTTTGCAGAGCTGTTTGTACAGTGGAAGGAAAGATGGACACAATACAACATCGGATCTTAAGAAGTAAGATTTTCAGGCTAGCACCTAGCTTCAGTCAGTCAGCTGACTAGGAAGCTTGGTTCTGGGGACACAGGAAGTAGAAAACTGTGAAGGACAGGTGGGGAGTGTTGGTGTGCACTGAAGGGGAGCTGAAGAAAAGCTAAGGAACAAGATTAAGATCAACAGGAAGTTGCTTCCATCCCAAGTGGGTGATGTTAACTGGTCAAAGAATGTGAATTCTAGGTACAACCAGAAGCCACTAGAGGATTTTCAGAAATGAATAGGAATGGCCTGCTTGTATTTGAGAAAGATGACATTGTATGTTATATGTTAGTGAACATGGGTACGGGGTGGCTAACCTAGATGCCACTGGAGTGAACAGGAAGATGACATGATTGTGTTCTGGTGAGGTTTGGAGGATGAGGAGCTGGAAGAAAAGAAAAGAAGCAGGAGAGCCTTTTAGGGGCTGGGTGATGTCTTAGTCAGTAAAGAGTTTGCTGTGCAGCATGGCTACCTCAAGTCAAGTCCAGAACCTGCTTAAAAAGCCAGACACTGCAACATGCAGCTGGGATCTCAGTACTGGCCAGGTAAAGACAGGAACATGCCTGGGGCTTGTTGGCTAGAAAGTCTAGCTAATCTATGAGTTCCAGGTGCAGCAAGAGACACTGTCTCAAAAATTAAAGAAAAGCAATGTCGATGTTGACCTCTGGCTTCTACATACTCTCAATCACACATCCATGTGGTGCACACACATGTGAATACACACACACACACAAAACATACGAAGTGTGAAGTGGCCAGACATGAGACACATTTGAGTGTAGAGTGATCAGGGCAGGCACACGACCTCAACGGAAAGATACTATAAGGACTTCAGGGTGTTTACCTTAGCACATTGACTGATGGGTAAATCTCAGGTCAAAAAGAAGAAAATCCCCCCCCCCAAAATTCTCCAAACATCATGACCTTTGAACTGCTTTTACCAGGAAAAACTCATTTCCCCCATAAATTCAGGATTCTTAAAATAAAGGCCTAAACAAGCAATAGCATCAATACTAGCAAAATAACCCTACAATGTTACAAATGCTCCGAAGATGATAAAGCAAAGGATGAATAGGCATAAAGGGGTATCAGTGTTGCCACTAAATATGTCTAAATAGCTGTAACATACAAATTTTGGATGAAACACTATATGGTATTTCTTATAGACAATAACTAGCAAATGAAATGGAGCAACTTACCTTAGTCCTCCTAAGTGAAAGCCTGCCGAGGAGACTGCTTGAGGTCCTAGATGAGAAAGGCTCTCATCTAGCCTACTAGGTGAAATTACCTGGTGCAAGTGAGAGGGAAGCACAAACACACAACAAACCCGCTTAGGAGTTTATTAGGGGAGCCGTGTATTGGTTTGGTAATGCTAGGATCCCTCAAGGTCTGGGGCATAACAGCTGTGATTTAATGACATCACACAGCAGATCCCAGCCTGGGTTGGAAAGGGGGAAACTAATAGCTAGGGAAGTAAATGACTACCAACCCGTGAGCATCTAGACCTCGTATCTTTATTGATTTGGGGCTCCAGTTTAGTGCTTGAGCTATCTTTATATGTCAAACTTTCCACAAAAGTGTATAGATTATGCTAGAGGTGAGGATTCGGTTGGAGAGACTGGAGGTGAACTTAGGAGAATTGGGTTCCAGTCTATCTTTGTGCAGATCTGCAAGGAAGCTCAAGCTGCCATCTGCTCAGTGGTTTCGTGTCCCCGATGAAGGATCAGTACTAACAAAGGGCCTGCCTGATAGAGGGTTTACAAAGAAGATGGATTTTTATGCCACAAAATTGAAAGAAAAATGGCATCTTGTGATTAACATCAAACGCATACATGCATTTTTTCCCAATTTTCAGATTGTTTTGCATCTCAGAGGAGACTTAAGACGAGGTGGGGCTGGTAGGGTGCTGTGGGAGCACCTTCAGTTCCTTCAGCCAATAGCCTTTAAGAGACCACACCCAAGTGCTGTTGGCTGAAGGAACTGAAGGAGCTCCACAGCAGAAGGGGATACCACATGGTCTCCTGAAAGGCGTTAATTCTGCTTGTGTTGAGCCAGAATGCTTCATGCACCGTGATGTACAAGAGACCATCTGTGTCCTTCACATCAAACTGTTCACCTTTGTGGAGAGTGTGACGGGAAGGTTCGGGAATGACATCATTAAGAGGCACAGAGTAGAAATGCATGTCCAAAGAAAGACAGTGATAACAACACAAGCAAAACAATGCCTTTAAATACATTGAGATCTCATTATTTTTATTTTATGTTCATGGCTGTTTTGCCTACATGCATTTCTGTAAGCAACGTGTGGTTTGATGCCTGAAGACCAGAAGAGAATGTTGAATGGTTTCCCAGGCACTGGAGTTACAGATGGTTGTTAGTGGCTATGTGGATGCTGAGAATCAAACCATGAAACCTGGTCCTCTGGAAGTGAAATCGGCATCTTTATCCTCGGAGCCCTACCTCCTGCCCAGCAATGCCATTTTGGGGCTGGGATTAGAGGCATCTTCTAAGACCTCCACAATCATTGTAGTTACAATTGCCAGTAGAAAACATGTGTGTGTGTGTGTGTGTGTGTGTGTGTGCATGTGTGTGTGTGTGTGCATGCGTGTGTGTGTGTGTGTGTGTGTGTGTGTATGTGTGTATGTGTGCCTCTATTCTCCTGTACATACACACGAAGCGGCCAGAGGTTGATTGACCTCAAGTATTTTTCTCTATCACTCTACCTTGCCTTCGGAGACAGACTGTCTCACCTAACCTGGAGCTGGCGCTGGCCATTTCAGTCAGGGCTCCTTAGTGAGGCCCCAGGGTTCCCAGGGTTCCCAGGTTCCGGCCCCAGTGTTCAGGTTGCAGTGGTGAACTGAGTGTTTATATGGAGGATCCAAATTGAGGTCCTCAAGCACTCTCCTCACCGGGCCAGCGCCATAGCCCAGGAGATTTTGGAATGCACATTTGTCTTGTTTTCCTAGTGATAACTCATGCTGCAGTTTTAATGAGTGGGGATAGCGGTCTGTGAGAGGCCAAGAGTTTGGAGGAAGACATCTTGGTTTCAACGACTCTAGTTTAATTGAGCTTAGTGGGGTAGACCCATCATGAATTGATGAAATTACACCCTTTGTAGCACATTGCCCCTTTACAATGAACCTTGTTGTCGGCCTACCAGAAATAGTTCTTATTTTCAGTGAATAAGTCTAAAGGAAAAAAAAAAAACAAAAGCGAACAACAAACCTGGAAACAATTTTTTTGAGATCTTTTATAGTGTGTGACTTGAGAAAACCGGTTTACTATATAAACATGATGAAATAATATGTGATCATTAAAGATGTTTGCTGAGTGTGATTACATAGAAAATTACTCCTTTGATATGCTAATTAGTGAAAAAAGTGAGCTAAAAATGTGCACATAGTAATACTTCCCAACTACATGTAAACTGTTTGTGATATTTTTACAGATGACATAATTATTACATACATACATAAGATTGCATACATAAGATTACATAATTAAAATGTACAAGATATAAATATATACAGAGAAAATATAAGTATACATATGAATTTATGTTTCTCAGTAGCACGAATTTTAGTTGGTCTTAATTAATAAAAATCCAGAAACAGATATAGGGGTCAAAGCTGAAGATCAGAGAGGCAGAGCACAAAGCCACTGGAGACCTTTGACCTCCACCAATGCTCATACTGAAGGGGCGATCCTCAGACTGCCTAGACTGCGCTGTCTCTACCAAACATCAGACTCCTGTCTCCACCTCCTAGTGCTGGGATTAAAGTCGTGGGATCCTAAGTGCTGGGATCACCTTCGCATGAGTTCTATTTCTCTTTTTAGACAGATCCAATCTTGTATAGCCCAGGGTAGCCTTGAGTCCTGAGACTGAGGATTTGCGCCACCACTCCCTGGTCTCTAGTGGCTTAACTCTGCACTCTGATCTTCAGGGAAGCTTTATTTATTAAAATATAAATGAAATATCACTATATGTATGTGTGTATGTATGTAGTAAAGTTTTTTATAGACTATACTTTTATTAATATATTGCATTTTATATAATGATTTTTGACACAGTTTTGTTTATCTATATAGTATAATATGCAATATAACTTCCAAATATGTGAATGCCCATTGATAGGAAAATTATGAGAATATTTTTCACTAGGTGGTAAATTTTCAGAATGAACATATGTTGCCTCTACAATAAAATACCATCGTTAATTTTTGAAACTCTTCTTTGGCTCCCATGAGAAGAACTGTTGTAATGTCACGTCCCAGAGGTAATGGTCTCAGTCTAAAACTTGCATCTCTGTCATGGGTTCAACCGTGTGTGTGTGTGTGTGTGTGTGTGTGTGTGTTTTCGCACGCGTGTGTCGTGCACACGCCTGTGTGTTTTATGTCAAGATTTAGTGAGGCAGATTGGAACTATGTCTCTGCAAAGCCAGTTCCACTTGCTCAAGGAGAATATGTCTTGTTTATGCTGCAGGCAAAACAACTATAGTTTGTTTTTTTTTTTTCAACCTCAGGTCCATTGTGGAAATGAGCCATCTGTGGCCACCCGGTATGTACCCAGCCTAATGGCACCTTCAGTATCAAACGCCTGGGCTTTTTCAGGCATCTCTGACAGCTGTTGAATTCATAACTTCTGTAGATGCAAAAACTAGTAAAAAGGCAGTGTGCTCAAAAATCTTGCCTGTGTATGGACTATGGGCCACACAAAATAAACTCCAAGTGAGCCCTTGTACCACATCGAGGATGGACCCTCTGGTTATCACCGGGTTGTGGCTGCACAGTCTCCTGTAGCAATTGCATCACTCCCAGAGAAAGGCAGAGGTCCTTCCAGTGTAGTTTAAAACATGGTAGCATTTAAGGACCTTTTATTTTACTGACTAAAGAATGAATGAATTTTCAACTGTGTCATTCCTTCTCAGTATCACTGGAAAACCCAGCCCTCGACTCTCCCCCTGGTGGAGGAGCAAGGATGTTCTTCCCGCTTGCGGGGAAGGAGCAGGATCTCACTGCCCTTGCCACCCCTAGACTGGCCCTGGAGCCATAAGGTGTGCAGCCTGCAGTCCTCAGTCTTTCTTGGCGAGTGGAGGTGAGTGCTGCCTCTCAGCAGGGTTATTTTCAGAGTAACCTATCTGCATGGCTTTCTTCCTGACAACTGCTCCTTCTGGAGACCATGGCGGCCTGCACAGGCTGATGCTACATCAGGAAAGAAGCTGGAGCAAGTCTGATGGCCAAGCAGGTTGCAGACTCACCTGTTTGTAGCCCTGGGGCCTGATCTAGCCAGTCAGATAGGTTGTTTCCTTGTTTGCATGCATCTCTAGAATTGCAAATTACAAAATCATTTGTTCAACTATGTTCATAGCAGCACTATTTGTAATAGCCAGAACCTGGAAACAACCTATCTGATGCCCCTCAATGGAAGAATGGATAAGGAAAGTGTGGCACATCTACACATTAGAGTACTACTCAGTGGTAAAAAAAAAAAAAAAGACATCTTGAATTTTGCATGCAAATGGATGGAAATAGAAAACACTATCCTGAGTGAGATAACCAAAACCCAAAAATATGAATATGATATGTACTCACTCATTAGTGGATTCTAGCCATAAACACAGGACGTTGAGCCTATAGTTTGTGATCCTATAGAAGCTAAGTAATAAGGTGAACCCAAAGAAAAATACATATAGATTCTCCTGGAAACTGGAAAGCAGACAAGATCACCAGGCAAATGCTGGGAGCATGGGAGTGGAGGTGAGGTGGGGGAAGGGGAGGGTTGGGGAGAGCTTGGAGGAGTGGGATGGTTGAGGTGGAGGAAGGACAAATATGGGAGCAAGGAAGGAGATATCTTAATTGAGGGAGCCATTTTGGAGTTGGCAAGAGTCTTGGCTCTGGAGGGGTCCCCAGGAGTTTACGGGAATGACTCCAGCTAGGACTCTGAGCAGTGGAGGAGAGGGTGCCTGAACTGGCCTTGTCCCATAGTCAGACTGATGACTATCTTGAATATCACCATAGAACCTTCATCTGGTGAAGGATGGAGATAGAGACAGAAACCCACATCAGAGCACTGGACTGAGCTCCCAAGGTCCAGTTGAAGAGCAGAAAGAGGGAGAAGACAAGCAAGGAAGTCAGGACCTTGAGGGGTTGGTCCACCCACTGAGACCAGTGTGCCTGAACTAATGGGAGCTCACCAAATTCAGCTGGACTGGGACTGAACAAGCATGGGATCAAAATGGACCCTCTGGATATGGCTGACAATTGGGGCAGACTGAAAGGCCAATGATAATGGCACTGGGATTTGTCTCTTCTGCATGTACTGGCTTTTGGGGATCCTAGTCTATGTGGACGCACACCTTCCTAAGCCTGGATGTAGTGGGGAGGGCCTTGGACTTCCCACAGGGCAGGATACCCTGCCCTCTCTTAGGACTAGATAGGGAAGGGGTCAGGTGTATGGGGGAGCGAGAGGGAAGTGGGAGGAGGAGAGGAAGTGGAAATTTTGTTTGGTATTATTTATAAAGTAATAAAAAATGAAAAAAAAAGAATTGAGAATTTTGGTTACTTTCCCTGTGGTGGAATAAGCTAGAAGTACCTCTTTCTAGCTTTTCCAGCCTCGGCAGGGCCACTCAGTGCATCGCTGAACAGGGGAGAAGAAGGAGCCTGGACAGTTTGGATCCTCTCCCTCAGGGATAACTGGAAAAGTCCATAAGGTGGCCTCAAACAAAACCCAAGTTGGCTTAACTAGCTAGGCACTTCTAACTACGGAGAAAAAGTATCTTTGTCTGTCCACAAAAGTATCCCTTCCGGGCCTTCTTTGTTTAAACTTAATATTTCCTGTATTAAACCTTCTGAGTCATCATGGGGAAAGTAGAATGCTAAAGAATTCAGAATCAATTAAGACTCCACCAGGAAATCAGAACCTCTGTTAAGATGGAAAATGCTTTGGGACGAATTGGCGTCGCCTGATAATACTGCACCAAAGATGTATTATAAAGCCAGACACTCAAGGCCAAGTGTTTCTTTCCACAAAAGCTACAATCCCCTCACTGCATGAGGCATATCAGTGCTGGAAGAATAGAAACAATCGATGATTAGACACACCTTAATGGTGCCTCTCTTCTCTAATATTTGGAGCAGAGATGCTTTGCCCCTGTGAATACTTGCCACGCTCTCAAAACAGATTCTGAGGTGACAAGGAGGAGGCAGGACAGCCTGGCACGGACTCATGGGTGTCTAAAAGCAGAGTTAATTTTCTTTTGTCAAGTGCAGTTCCGTGTTGAGTAGCTACGACTGAACATAACTGTAGGGTCTCAGAGAGCGAAGGCCGGGGAACTCCCAGGGGCTGAACCTGAGGGCAATGTCCT
This sequence comes from Myodes glareolus, assembly GCF_982192425.1. Lineage (NCBI taxonomy): Eukaryota > Metazoa > Chordata > Mammalia > Rodentia > Cricetidae > Myodes > Myodes glareolus. The sequence continues at coordinate 72,780,964 of NC_142038.1, forward strand.
GAGAGGCACTTCTATACCTACCCTTGGGTACCAGGAAGACATGTCTGCCTTTACACCAATGAGGAAGCAGAACTGTGTAGCTGTCACAGGAAGGGAACTCCCCCAGTGGGGCTCTGGCATGCCAGAAACATGCTAAAAAATAGTGACACAGTTTGGAAATTCCAAAAAAGAAATGCTTACTAAGGCAGATAACACAATTCTGATTGTAGGAAAACAAGCCACGAGAAAACTCACTTTTATTTCCAAAAGGTCAGTCATCAATGCTCCCCATGCCACATCTGTTGGCAATTGTGGATTTACTGTCCTTTTATATAGGTGTTTGAGATGCGCCTTGCAGGTAAACACACACGTGTTAACTACCCTTTTCATTGTCAAGACCAATACCCTGACAGACAAGAGCATAAGAGAGGAGGGTTTTGTTAGCTCATGCCCCATCAAAGTGTGGACCGCACACAGCAGCAGCAGGGGTGGGAGGCAGCTGGTCACACCATAGTTAGTGCAGAGAGAAACAAACATGAATGCTCAACCCGCTTTCTCAGTTTATACAGCCCGAGACCTGAACCCATGTAAGAGTGGCTCCCCCTCTCCCGTTAAACCGCTCTAGAACCTCCCTTGCAGACACACCTCAAGTTTGTTTCCCAGACAAGCTGACAGTGAAAGTTGTCATGGCATATTAGACCTTTGGTATAGATGAATGCTTCAAGGTGGAATGGCTGAATGCTTGTCTGTGTTTCCTATGCCTAACGTAAGCCTAAATTGGGGGCTTTGTGTGTGTTGGGGGGCTGTCTTTTCCTTTAACAAACAGACCTCCTTTTTTGGTTCCCTGTTATGGGAAGACAATTTACATGAAATCTTTCTGGCTTTGCTAATGAGGCAGCCATAATGCTTGAAGCTAGCAAGTCATTTTAGCACGATCTGGGTGGCTAATTCCATTGCCAAGCATGCTGGATGGTCTACGTGGTCAGTTTTCCATGTGCTCAGTCAGAATATATAGAGTTGACTGCAGAGATGCCCACCTCCTCTCAACACAGCATGCAAGCTGTTAGCAATCTTCTCTACATTACCTGAGGCCCACTCCATCACCCTTTCACTTAATATGATAGATTGCAGGACGTAATATAGAAAAATGCAGTGTGTGTGGCATATAAACTCACGGTGCATATCGGATTTAATATATAATGCACAGAAACCGCTCTATAATACATAGTCAAAAAGGCTGCAAGCTGCTGTATTGATGCTGTGCCCAGTTTGGGAGAAAAGGCAGGTTTCCTTTGCCAAAAAATAGCAGAGTATTCAATTTCACATCCAGTATAGAGTATAAATAAAACATGGCCTATGGTAATACCAAACTGCATGAAGTGATTTCCCTGAGTACATAACGCATAGTACCCCAGTCTTTGCCTCAAGTTGAATTTTCCCACTTTTCTCAGAGAGCTATAGGGAATAGATGACCTTTCCCAGCAAGAGTTTCCCACTTAACAGATCCGGGGCTCCACTGGGCCCCACTGGGTCTCATGCTAATGGACAGCCATTAACTGTCTCAGGGTCCCTGGAGCTCTTACACCGAGTTCCTGCATCTCTCCAGAGTCAGAAGTTGACAGGCAGCTGTCAGTCAATCGGAAACTTCTTAAAGCTATACCCTGCAGTAAATAAAAGTCTTCAGTGTTCACAATAAGAGAAAAAAACAGATTGTGCCAACATGGATGTGCTTTAATAAAAACCTTAACCCAGGAGATGTAATCCTAAAGTCTAGTTGTCGGTCTAGGATCCATGCATGGCACACACATCCTCTTACTGAGAGAGAGCTATTGATCTGTTTTGCCTGGTAATTTTGGAAGAAGGACCATTCTGCTTGCTGTTGTAACTGTCCTTCAAATTGGGCAGCCCTTTGCTAGAAAACTCAATTGCTATGATACTGTAAAAACTAGAGACCTGGAAGAAGCATATTCCAAAGCAAAATGAAGATACATTCACAGCCTTGCTTTCAGAGAGTGGCTGGCTGACGGAACTGGCTCTCTGCTTCTTTGTAGGTTACCTTCTCTTGCCTCTGCTGCTTTTTCTCCTATCATAGTGTGGGTGAGGCCTTAGATCTACTGCATCGGACCCGTTGGAGAAGATGGAGGATGTATCTAGTGTTTGAGGGGAAGGAAAGACAACTGCCTCATTGGGTCCTGAGCACGGATGGAAACCTCTGTTCTGAGAACTGCTCTCAGGCAGACTTCAGCCTCCTTGTGACGCCATGGTGGAGGGAGACTGCTGTGTGACTCTTTAATAGAGGTGACTAGGGCAATGTCTTCCCTCCTTCAAGTCACAAACATTTTGTCATTCCTGGCTCCACAACATGGAAAGTAAATACTGGCTGAGGGAAAAGGAGCTCAGAATGGTCCTTTCAGATCCGGGCCTCCTGCTGATTGGGAAGATGAAGAATGTCGTGGGTACTGTCTGCTGACTGTTATTCTGACTTGTGCTGACAACACTGGCTAACTTAATGGCCATGCGTCACAAAGTCACAGCCTTCGTATGGTCAGTCCTTACATTCTAAATGTCTCCAAGTTTGAATTTGCAGATGGTTTCAGGCTCAGGAAATGCTTCATGGCCAATGGAAGGAATTTCTGCACACGGCCAGACTGTGCTCAATTGCTTCTCTGTTTTGAAAAGAATTATTACATTCTTATTTGATGTGTTTCCGTGTGCGCATGTGGAGGTCAGAAACAACTTCTGAGAGTATATTCTTCCTCTTATAGGTCCTGGGAATTGAACTTGGGTCATAGGTCTTGATCACCAGCTGAGCCATCTCACTCGTCTTTCATTTTCTCCCATGTATCATTGACAACTATAGACAGTTACTTAACAGACTTTGATTGTAGCCACCCTCGCTACCATCTCTTGTCCCCATCCCCACTTACTCTCTCACCCTTCTCAACTGGCCCCTCAAGCACTCCAGAGTCTTCTTTTCCTTTTTATGACCCATGGAGTTATTGACTTTAATTAGGCTTGCTTGCATGAACATGGGGCCAGAGTTACTTAATGGAGCATGGACAATGTACCAGTAGCTACATCACTAAGGAAAATAACTCTTTCCCTAGCAGCCATCAACTGCCAATAGCTTTCCACTTAGGGGTGGAGCCCCCCCCACCCCCGAGCCTCTTCCTGATTCCAAAGATGGAATGTTGACACTGGGAGGATGGAATTGTGTAAATTTTGTTTTATTATGGCTCTCTCTCTTTCTCTCTCTCTCTCTCTCTCTCTCTCTCTCTCTCTCTCTCTCTCTCTCCTTCTCTATCTATCTATCTATCTATCTATCTATCTATCTATCTATCTATCTAGTCACCAGTTGAAGTCACTTTAGAATCAGGTCTAAAACAGTTCCTGCTCTTCTCTTTCCCACCCTCAAAGCAGTGTGACGCTAGGCATCCTGGCAAGACAATAGGTAATAAAGAGACAGCCCCAGAGTGTGCGTACCTGAGCTTGGGATTGGTCTGAAATGCATAACTCACAGATGAGGGGCAACACTCATGTGCTTTTTGTTACTTATATCACCTTTTATTATCTTAAGACTGAAAAGTTAATAACCCAGTGTGTAATCATGCCATTATCAGTTTACTTTGTAGTAAAGCCCATTCAAATGATGATTACATATGTTAATGAGCATCGTTATAATGCACTACACAGTACATTACCTTCAATAAATATAATTGTTTATGCGCTTTAATGAGGGGATATAATGCTCCAAAAGTAATGGTATTGACTGAATGGTGATTTATTGCTGAAAAACTTTGCCATTAGGAAAGGAAATCTTACAAAACCTTTTATGTTTACCTAACTTTCATTCGCCCCCTAAAAGCTGCCACTCATGTCTCCCTCCCCTGGTTTCAAGAAGAAAATAGCTCCAAGAGGCTTCCACACTGTTCCTTGTCAATGCTTTTCTCAACCTGAAGAAACAGGAGGTGGTTCGTTGAAAGGCTTAATGAAGATCATTATGTTTACCCCTAGTAAGGTTTAATGCATTATCTGGCAACCAAAATGATAACCACGTCAGAATTTTGGCTTCAAATCAAAGAAGAGAGAATGAAAACATTGCTTGTTAAACTACATGCTAGAAATCGAAAATAAGACCCAAGATGGTGTTTGGCCCATGGTCCCCCCATATCAGTCGTGAAGGAGCAGCATGATTAAGTTGTCTGTGATTGCACAGACCTGGAGACCAAAAGAGGGGTGGCTGGACCACATATTGTTCATTCCAGTTCCGACAGCGTTTTCCCCTTTCTCTGGAGCTTTTTCATGTGGAGTCATTTAGTATCCTCTTGACAATGAAACTAAAAACTCCTTGCTTCTGATAAGTTTTAGAAAACTTGATTATTGTGTGATGACAGTTGGCTTGAAAACTTTCCATGTTGAAATGCTAAAACCAAAGGCTTCAGTCTCCAAAGGGCAGTCTAATGCCACACATCTTGGCTTCTGTGGTCTTTGTGTGTCCATGCAATTGACCTTTGGCATCTGATCTCCTCAGCAAAGATTTCATTACGGTTCTGAGGATTCCTGGCTAATGTGTACAAACTGGGAAGTTGGCACTTCTGGGCTGCAATCCCTTCTTTTCCACCCAGGAAAGGGCCTCTCATTTGGAGCAGTGTCTAGTATCTGGGTTCTATGTGCATATTATTCAGTGAGTCTTCTGCCTATCTCCCCACAGCTTGCACACCTGGAAGGTAACGGGATGTGGCCGCTCCACTGCTGACCAGCCATCAGCCTACACGCCATGCGGACTCGCTCCCCCTGAGGAGCGAGCTTGCTGGAATAACTTCCCCATTAGTCAGACGTCAGTGGGAAAGGAGCTGTGCCACCTTTACTTACGAGTTTTCATATGAAGTTCTTTCTCTCTCTCCCTCCCTAGCCCCTCTTTCTTCCATCTCCACAATGTAGTGTCTGAAAGGATTCCAGGAGTCTTTATGAATAAATAAAACCTCAAAACTTAAAGCAGATTAATTCATCTAGACATTATAAATGCCCAGTAGAAAAGACAACAGGGGATGCACTGGCATCTTAAAAGGACTTTTTGAACAATAGCAGTTTCTTAAGACAGAGTCCCTGGTTGGAAAGGGAGTCACTTGAGAAACTTTCCAAGCTTTACAGCGGTGTTCCAAATAGTTAGAAAGTCCGTTGTTTGGGGAGGAAAAAGACATTGCAATGCAATTTGTGGTAAGATCTAATTAATTTTTTTTGCTCCTAAGAATAATTTATTATTTACACTTCTTATTATATATGTATTTTAGCTTCATTAGTCTGCAATGCTGGAAAAAATTACACCTTCAAGTCCTATTTATCAAATTAATGGTGCAATTTCATAGTGACACATTCCACATTCATTAAGCCAAGTACAGTAAAAATGCATTTAAATTAGATTAGTGTGATGTAATAAAGACTCCAGCAAAGGGGGTGATATTCTGACTGAAGGGAAACACCCCGATTCAATTGAAAGCAGCTTGGAGATAATGCTTCAAAGCTGATTTGGGCGGTGCTTTAAGCAGAGGAATAAACAACCGCGACTGGTGTCTCTGCATCGGCTCACCTGCTGCCGTGCTTTCGTGGAATGAGGGAGAAACTCCAGCCTCAACCTCAGCACTTGGACTTTGCCTAGTCAAAGGCTATGGCACATGCGCAAGCTTGTCCCAAGCTTCTCGGCGGTGACAGATCCGCCCACGACACAAACTAATAGCACACCCCTTACCATTTGCTAGCGAATTCTCACGGGGAAGAGCTTCCATGGCCCATGGAAGCACCAGGAACGCTTTGCTAGGGAAAATCAAGATGTTGCCTTCATTTTCCCATAGTGGGCTGGGTTCCTTTTCACGTTAAATGTAGTTGTGTGTTGGAGTCAGTTCCCCCTTCAGTACACACAAACATGTGTTCGAGTAGATCACTTAGGAAATGCTTGCAGTGACATGGTTAGGCATGCTTTCGGAGGTCTCCTGAATTTGACTCAGTAACTGGCACAAGTTAGCACTAAATATGTTTAAGGGGATAGGGAGTCTTGACCAGATGAGGTCATGCAGAACAGTGTGTGCGATGAATGAAAGACATCCATTCAGCGAAGTCTGAATCCAGTCCACACCACTGGCCCAATTGGCACAGAAACCCTGTTGAGAGCTGCAAGATGAGGAAGGGTGGCGCTGTACTAAAAACTGCTTTCTTGAAGTAGCTCATGAGTTCATCCTAGGCAGTTCTAACGGATATTTTATTAGGATTTGGAAGGACATGGTGAGTTCTGGGAGGCAATATCCCAAAAGCTTGCCTTGAGAGTGAGAGACAAAAGGAAAATTGTGGGGTCCTGGTCTTCTGTGGGTTTCTCTGAGCTTTGGGCATGGCAGAATTCCATTAGAAATCAGAGCGCAGACAGAATTCTTGTCCTCATTCAGCTTCATGTAAGTGGCCATCTTACTACACACTCACGCTCTTAAGGAGGAGCCACTAGGTGGGGTCTCGAGAAAGACAGGAAAACTAAGGAACTAGAGAGATGAAGGTGACATTTAAAAATCTCTTCCTAGTTTGGGAGGTCTTGAGGTCAAAGTGATCAGGGAACATAGATTTCACAATCAGTACCACAGCAGACCATGTGCTACCACATGAATTTCCCAAGGTGGGCTGGGTCCACGCCATGTGAAGTGAAGTGGCGCCAGGTAGTCAGTCTGCATAGAGGGAGAAAGGGGTGTTCAGCACACCTTAGGGATGGGAGGGCAGTGTGTATACGTAAGAGACAAATGCCTCTGGCAGGCCAGGGATCTCTCGGTTGGCCGTCAACAACTGACTACTAGTACATCTAAAGGATTTTGATAAAGTCAAAAGCCAGCTGTGATAGCTCAATTATGTAGCCCTGGCACACAGGAGGCTGAGGAAATAGGATCACAAGTTTAGAGGAGGAAACTCTGTAATGAATTCTTGTCTCAGAAGCCAAAATACAAAACAAAAAAAGACAAAGTTGATAATTTGTGTATTGCTTTGAAAAACTACTGTGTAAGTTATTAGACTAAAAGTGACTTTTTATCTAACTCATCTTCTATGGATTTTGATATATGTGTAGGTTGATGTAAACACCTCTGCAATCTGAGCAGAGGAGACAGAACATTCTGCTTCCTCTGGTAAAATCTCCATGCCTGCTTCCAGCACTACTGATACGCTGTTGTCCATCCTACAATCTTATCTTCGGCTCTACCTAAATGTAATTTTACCAATAACAGTAAGAATGTATAAAAAAAGGTCATAACAAATCATATTATTGACTATTTAACTAAAAAACTTGTAATATATTTTGTATATAATAATTCTGTAAATATACACATTTTGCTTTAATGAACTTTTTTCATCTGGCCTGAAAATGCCCCTAAGAGTCCAAGCTCAGCTAACAAAATTCCCAGTACCAGACATGAGAAGCTTCTGAAGGAATTTTGTTCAGGGTTGCCCAAGTGACTCCCAAGCATACAGCCTATAGCTATTGCCCTTGGTTGCCTCCAAGAAGTAAGTCCCTACAGCTGAAGACACCATGCATTTCAGACACAGGGCACAGAGTCCTCTGAGCTGGGACTGGCCTAAATGTTCTTTCCCTGAGGACTAGCTTTCATGGTATCAGAAAGCACCATGGAATCTTCCAAAGGAGAGAGACAACCAACAGTCCCACCCAGCTATGACACCTATGAACCACAGTGACAACTATGCCACAATAACCCTAAGGGTTCAGTAGTGGCAGGCATGCCTCCACTAACCAAAAGCTCTCTAATAGTACTTAAGAAACACTCAGTAAGAGGAGAACAACATGCCTGGTACTGAAAACCTACCTAACTACTCTACTAGTGAAGTCATGGATATTGAGGAGAACCTACAACCATGACTTTACTAAATCAGCGTGACCCCTAACAACAACAGCAATTTAAACAACTGTTCTTGTACTGTCTTCACCCCCATCAAGGAAACTTCTCTTTGCAACATATGGAAACCACTACAGAAAAACACAAGCGACCAAAATGCAGAGTTGTAGAGACCAATCCCAAGGGATACAAAGCATTCCCACACCCAAGGCTTAGGAAACATCGAGGAAGAAGAGCAGAAAGATTGTAAGAGTCAGAGGATAAGGGAGTGTGCTATGAGACTGTGTCTCCTAGCAATGCCAGACACTACATCCTAAAGCCTCACCAACATGACTACCCAAACACGAGCTGAACAAGGCCAACACCAGCATATGTGCCGAAGCAGATGGGGACAAAGCCCACAACGCCTCAACCCTATGAAAAGAACTATAACTAGTTAAGAAATACGCTTCTCCAGGGGAGAGCAAACCAACTGTTCTTCAGTATTGTATGCTTCAGAAAGCACACATATGAATAGCATCATACAGACTGATCAGTTATGCATACATACACACATATATACATCCATACACATATATCAATATATCCATATTCATACAATAAAACTTACTAAAAAAGGAGGGCATGAATTTAAAAACTGGGAGGGCTATATGGGAGGGCCTGGAGGTAGGAAAGGGAAGGGAGAAATGTTGCAATTATATTACTTCAAAAATAAAAGAAATAAATGTAATTTTATTATGTGCAAACTGTTTTGTTTTGTGGTAGGGTGTCACTGGGTAGCTTGGGCTGCTCCCCAGTTTGCAATTCTCCTGGCTCCACTTCCCAGTGCTGAGACTCCAGCACGTCTCATCATGTGACGTGCAGCCTTTGAAACTGTCTGTCTTTTTTAATATAGAAAAATGTTTTGATGTACCCTACTTCCTGCATGTATCAAAAGCTTATTCTTGCTTATCGATGAGTCACATTCCGCTAGTTGTCCTTGTTCAGATATTACATCATGATTTTAATTTTATTTCCTTTTGGGTTTATGATATAGAATATTATCAGGTGCTTATTTGTTTTCCTTAAATCCTCATTGGTGAAGCATATCTTTATGTCTTGTGCTTGGCATGTGTGTTATACATACATGTGGATATACGTTTTATAGGTGTTCTACATACATGTGGATATTCTAGGAGCAAACTGGGCCTTCCCTCACCCTCAAAGTCTTAGAGGTCCTCTGCTTCATTCTTGGGGTAAGGGCCAGAGGACTTTTCCAGGACTTTTCTCTCTGTACCTGGTACTCATTCCTGAATGTGGACTGTATTCTCTTTGGGCTAGAACCCTCTTGAGGTGAACACATGGCAGACTCATGGTAGGTCCAGTCCTACTGATGACCTGCTGTCCTGGGTTGTCACTGTCCTTACTGCCCAGGGCTTCTCATCTAATTCCATGTACTTGGATTGAAAATTTTTAGTTGACTTAGTAGGTAAGATAAGTGTGGGTACTTTCTCCCTCTTAGAATCCCCCCGTGTCTCGTATGTCACTGCATTTATGTCACTATCCACAGTGCTCTCCTCAGCCTGGCACCTGGGAAAACTTGTCATTACTGGTTGAGGCTGACTTCATTCAGCTCTTTCATCTGTCTGAAAGGTTGGTACTCCTCATGAGATCTCAGGGGTGTGTGTGTGCGTGTGTGTGTGTGTGCGTGTGTGTGTGTGTTCATGCACATGTGGAAGCCATGGTTTTATGTTTGCTATCTTTCTGTATTGCTCTGGTTTGAATGTGGGTGGCACCCATAGGCTCATATACTTGAATACTTGTTCCCCACTTGAGGGACTGTTCAGAAAGGATTAGGTGGAGTCCCCTTGTAGGAAGGACTGTGTCCCTGGGTAGGGCTTTGAGGATAGTAAAAGTTCATTCTTAGCTATGTTTCAGGATTGTGAATACAGATAGATGTAGGCTCTCAACAATATCTCTAGTGCCATTCCAGCCTAACTGCTGCTGTGATTCCTGCCACGACAGTCATGGACTCTAACCCTCTGAAACTGTAAGCCCCAATCAACTCCCCGTTTCTATAAGTTGCTTCCATCATGGTGTCTTATCACAGTAATAAAAACATAACAAGGACACAGAGTTTAGCTCTCACTGGTCAAGCAAGACTAGCTGACCTTTGTGCTGCAGGAGTCCTCTTGTCTCCACCTGCCCAGCACGAGGATTATGAGCACATCCTGCCACACATGGCTTTCTCTGCAAGCCCTGGACTTGGACTCAGCCCACATGCTGGTACAGCAGGTGCTGGTCCAATTGCACCATCTTGAACCATTCTTTTATTCATGGTCTGTGACTCACAAATTGATTAATATCTAAGGACTCTTGTACCTTTCTGTTTTCCTTTGTCTCCACACAAGCCCACATAACCTGTTCAAATAAGTATGGTGTCATAAGGGAGGGTCCTATGGTAATCCCACTGTCTTCTTCAGTCTTATAGGCAGTTTGCTCCTACAGTGTCAAAGGAAAATGACGTCTTAGCAAGGCTTCCGCTACTGAGCTCAGAATGGTCTGTCTCTACACACCTGCCTATGTGACACTTGGAATGAAAGGTCTTTCTCTCTCTGTCTTTCTCTCTCTCTCTCTCTCTCTCTCTCTCTCTCTCTCTCTCTCTCTCTCTCTCCCTCCCCTCCTCTCTGTGTGTGTGTGTGTTTGAAATAAGGACTCATACAGACGAGGCTGGCCTCAAACCCATTATGTAGCTAAGGATAATCTTGATCCCATCTCTGCCTCCCAAGTGTCAGGATTGAAGGCCCATGCTCCTCAGTATTACATCCTCTATTGTATGTTTCGCTCAGGTCGTAGCCTTCACTGAGACTAAGAGCACAGGCTGTGAATATTTAATGTGAAGGAATCAAGGACTTGATTTAGCTCTCTGTTTACTTTGTTTAAAACCCAAACTTTTAAGAATGCATTAAAAGATAATGATTGATCTTGGCTGGCTCAAAATTTCCACTGCCTGCTTCTGTTTCTATGGAGCCTTAGGCGTAGGAGTGGTGCCGGTTGTCTCTGCTGTGAACGTGATTTGGTCTGAATGTACTCTTACTAAGGCTCTGATGAACAGAAGACAAAGAAACTCGAAGTCAACAGTTGGAACTGTGGCCTGGAACCAAAGGTGGTTCAAGGAGAGGGCAGCAGGAGCCTAGGTGCCCTGATTGCAGCGAAGGCCCATGGCTTTGAAGGAGGAAACTCCCTCAGGGAAAATGAAGAAGTTCGTTTTCATCCCGGCATGAAACCCGCTTCTTCCATCCTGACCCCTCTTGGCTCTGCTTCTTCATCTGTGGCCTACGAGGATCTAAAGCTAAGGACTGAAGCTGTTCTCCATCTCCCACAGCCTGCGCTGTTCTCAGGACAACATCACAGCAGAGTTCTCTAGAAACCACAAGGATCGTTTATCTGGGTTGAGTTTGAATTTAATGTTCCCAATACATTAAAATTTACTGATGTAACTGCTCCAGTGAGGCACGATTCCTCTTGGTGGCTCTGGGGAAGAGCGATCCAGCAGTTTTGCCCCAATGAAATCTCAGAGCAGGTACCTAAAATAACTAACTCATTAGCTTTTATTGTTTGAAGATGGCTATGCCCTGATCCTAGATGAATGGTGGTATCTCCCTGCTTCAGTTCCATCATCCAGACAAGGGCAGATGCTGCTCTTTCACCTCGTGCAATAATTCTGAATTATTTTGTACATGGAAAATGCTAGAAAATAATATAATTCTGTCTATCAGAAGAAAACTATGGGCAGAAAAGATGAAGGATCTCAGTACTATATCAGGAACAGAGGGATAATTCTAAAATATTTACAGCCAGAAGCTGAAAGTACTTGAGTGGGAGAAAGACAGATAAATTAAAAACGAGCTATTTGCACTTTCTCCTTAAAACATAAAGAGACAGAAATATCACCACTCACCCTCCTGACCAGCACACTCAAAAGCTGGGCAAGCTTCAAGATCATAATTTTATAAAATTCATGAGCAAGCTAAGATCATTTGGAAAACAACTAGCCTCATAGCTAATGGGATTCAAAGACTTTCAGAAAAGATGGGAGCTTGGCATTTGACTGAACCAAATGTAGCCAAACACAAACACCAAATTTCATTAGACTTATTAATAAATCAGGGGAGACTGTGGAGGACAGACCTGGAGAGAAAGTGCGTAGCTTCGTCAGGCAATAGATATGAGTACATCTGCTCCAACTGTTAATCTATTTTCTGTGGGCAGAGCAAAAGCAGACTGGAGAAGCCCCAGAAAGGGATCCCTGTGGGGTGTGGCTTGGGGAAAGGAGAGGCATCCACTCTGAGGCAGACAGAGCAGATGACTTGAACAATGATAAAGGAGGTGTGGAACATTCACCCGGGGTGTTCTGGTTCCAAAAGAGAAGAATGAAATGTGAATTTCTTCCCCTTGGAGAAGGTAGGGGCTATGGTCTGAGAACAGAGCTATACCCGCTAGAGGGGCCAGGACACAGAGGAGGCCACACTCTTGGACCCCGTATGCACAGCCTGCACAAGACTGCAGCTCAGTTAGCACGGCACAGAACAGTCCCCTTACCCACTATGATGGGCACTCTTCATTGTCAACCACACTGTTTAGAGTTACCCAGACAACACACCTCCAGGCGTGCTAGTGAGGGCTTTTCCAGAGAAAAGGAACTGAAGGATGAGAAACCACTCCGACCGAGAGTGCTGCTCTCCTCCTGTCTGGGGCCCAGACTAAATAAAAAGGAGGCGAAATCAGTAGCAGTCAGCATTCGTCTCTCTGCTTCCTGGCCCACCGTCACGCAACATGGTTTTTCCATCCAGCTTTCCTCAGCACCAGGAAACCCACTGACACCGGGGACCAAATAAACCTTCCTCTTCAGCAATTTATTACAGTTGTCTTTGTCCACAGTGATGAAAATCTAGCAAGTACACTCCCATCCACATGATTTGAGTGACAGTGACTACACCAGGAATGTCGGGAAAACTCGGAGTTTGTCTCTGAAGCACAAAGAAAAGACTCCACACTGAGAATGGAGCAGACTGTTTCAAACCCCCTGAGAAAGGTAGAAGTGTGGGGAAATGACTGTGGCTCTCTGAGTGCCACTGACTAGTTCTCACTGTATCTACTCAGATCCCCACACCAAAACCTCATGGACATAGAATGTACTTGGTTCCATTTTTAAGATGCTATTTACTTCACTTCGATACGTACTGTCCTGTACAGGACGCCAGGTTTTCAACAACTTAGGAAAGCCTTTGCATATGGAGAAAAAGTTGCAAAGATATAACCTGAACAATAGAAATGAGTTCCGATATAATATAAAATTTTAACTAGATGATAAGAAGTTTTACGTAATTATGATCAATACATAAAAGCCATCAGAGGAAACTGTGGGAAAGGTGAAGAACTATAAAGGAATGTGTGAAATAAACAATATGGTAACAGATGAGCACTGCTTCGGTGGCCCCATCGGCAGAGCCTCAGAGCAGAGAAGAAAACCAGGAACAACAGAAATGACTGGAAACAGAAAAATAAAAGTAAAAACATGAGAAGTTCCAAAATTACAGGGAGTCAGTAAGCCACGGCTATGGAAACCCCAATGTATAACAACATCCAAAATCAGTACTAGGTAAGTAGGCCATATTTCACCTTCAGAATGACACAGGAAAATTTAAAGCAATTAGAAGACACATGGGGAGGAGTTACGGCAGACTTCTTACAAAAATGCGCCAAAGTCGCCTGGCAATGGAACGCCATTTTTACGACCCGAAAGCTGAAAGAAATAAAGGGGAAGGGAGAGAGGGGTATGGAAGGAGTAACCAAAGGGGAAGGAAACAAGGAAGGCAGCCTAGAATTCTATGCTTGAGGAGGAGCTTTCAAAAGCAAAGCAGTAATAAAGATATTTTCAGGAAAACAAAATGAAGAAGTTAATTTCCAAAGGACCTATACTTAAAGAAGAAATAATCAAAATTCTTTGGGGAAAATAAGTCCAATTCCAGAAAGAAATTTAACTCTACACAAGGAAATGAAGATTGCCAGAAATAAACAATTGTGGATGATAAAATCCATTTTACTACTTTGAATTACTAAGCACATTAGTAATACTAACACAATTTGTATTATAATATTATTTAAATGCTTCATTATTTCTCATAATGCATTTTGTATTTTTAGCAGAATGATAATAATATCTTGGGAACAAGGAACTGGAAATATATATGTTATTTTAATGTTCATACACAAATGTGTGCAATATTATTTGGAAATAGGCTCTGATTTGATCAATTAAACACACAAGTTATGAATCCTGAAACATCTTCTAGACATGGTGAAGTCAAGGAGAGTCCTGAAAATAATCAATTAAACACTGTAAGGCAGAAAAGGAAAAATCAAATGAGTAGATCAAAAGGAGGTAACATACCTGCAAATTCATTCAGGTGAACCAGGAATGACACTGTCTTAGAAGTCTAAACACAGCAGCTAACAGAGATTGTCAGGTTGACCTAAAAAACAAGACCCAACTAGATTTATATGTAATAAATTTTCCCTGAATATGAGACACATTGATGGGTAAAGACTGAAAGAAACAATCCCATTCCAATCTTATCAGAAGAAATATGTAGACGCTAATTAGTGTCAATGGAAGTACAGCACCATAAAGAGAGGAAGAATATTATACAATATAAAAGGGAAAAGTTTCTGCTAATGCCTAAAATCTTAAAGGTATGCTCACCTCATAGAAGATATTCAAAGTACATAAGAAAAAAAAAGTAAAGTAAGAGTAAAAATAAATCCACAACTGCTGGGAATTCTTTCTCGCTAGTTGGTAAAGTTGGGACAGAAGAAAAAGGAAAGAAAGAAGAAAGTACACATCATGAAGTAGCAGAAGGCTTAGCAGTACAAACAACACAATCATATTAACCTAACTGCTATATATTGCCTACTCCATCAACAACAGAAATATTCCCATTTACTTTAGCCCCATATGAACCTTGGCTGAGATAGACTATATTTGGGGCAAAAAGCCAAAAGCAAAAAAAAAGAAAAAGAAAAGAAAAAAATGAGAACAGAAGTCATGCAAATTGAATTTTGTAATCAAAATTTAATTAAATTATAAGCTGATAATAGAAAGATTATAAAAAGTACAAATATTTAAAAATTAAACAACACTGGTCAAAGTAAACTTAATGATTAATACAACATTTATGTGATTGAAAAATGTAATATATTAAATAAAGCAGGTTTTGGATAATAAATAATGCTAACTGCTATATAGACAGACAGCAACTGCACAGATCAGACCAAGAGGTTAGTAATCAGCCACCCAGCTAGACACCCCAGTCACTAGATTCTAGGTGCCTGGGAAAACCCCAGCCCCTCCACCACCTTCCTCAGCTTTACTAGCCAGCCAGCAGGCAAACCTCCTGCAGGTAGACTACTCTAACAACCCCCCATCATTCAGACCCTGTAACCTACAAGTCTTACTCCACCCCCACACCCACTTCTCCACTGAGATCTCAGCAGCTCCCTTAGACATAACAAATACACAGAGTGAGCCAAGAATGGCTCCCTCAGACAGACAGCAATTGTAATAATCAGTCTAAGAGAGGGTCCCTGATACACACACATCGATTGCAAGGATTGAACAAAGAGACAAAGACACTGCTATCACCAATTGGAGGAATAAATCAGTAGACACCAATGCAAGAATTCATTTAACAACCTAAAGAAGCAACATGGCAACACTGGAACATAGTGGTCATATAACAGGAAGACCTGATAATGCTAACCCATAAAAAGCAGAAGAAAATGACCTTAAATATAACTTTATGAAGATGATGGAGACCCTTAAAGAGGAGATAAAAAAATCTCTTAAAGAAATGGAGGAAAACAAAAACAAAAAATTAAAAGAAATCTATGAATTTCTTAAAAAAATACAAGAAAATCAAGAAAAAACAATCAAATAGGTGAAGCAAACAGACTTGAAAATGGAAATAGAGACAATAAAGACAACACAAACTGAGGGAATTTTGGAAATGGAAAATCTGAGTAAATGATCAGAACTACAAATGTAAGCATAACCAACAGAATATAAGACTGGAACAGAAAATCTCAGGTGTTAAAGATATGATAGACAATATAGATATATTGGTCAAAGAAAACATTAAATCCAACGAATTCTTAATACAAAACATCCAGGAAATCTGGGACACAATGAAAAGATGAAATCTAAGAATAATAGGGATAGAAAGAGAAGAACTCCAGCTCAAAGGCACAGAAAATATATTCAACAAAATCATAGAAGAAAACTTTCCCAACCTAAAGAAGGATATCACTTAAAGAACACCAAATAGACTGGACCAAAAAAAGTCCCCTCACCATTTAATAATCAAAACACTAAACACACAGAATAAAGAAAGAATATTAAGAGTTTCAAAGGAAAAAGACCAAGTAATATATAGAGGCAGACCTATCAGAATTGTACTCAACTTCTCAGTGGAAACTGTGAGAGCTAGAAGAACATGGACAGATGTGCTGCAGACACTAAGAGACCATGGATGCAAGCCCAGACTACTATACCCAATAAAGCTTTCAATCACCATCAATGGAGGAAAAAAAAGATATTCTATTACAAAAACTGATTTAAACAATACCTATGCACAAACCCAGCCTTACAGGAAGTACTAGAAAGAAAACTCCAACCCAAGGAAACTAGCTTCACCTACAATAACAAAGGCAACAGATAACCTCAAACCAGCAAACCCAAAAGAAAAGAAACACACAAATGCTACCACAGAAAATAACAGGAATTAACTACCACTAGTTATTAATATCTCTTAATATCAATGGACTCAATTCACCTATAAAAACACAGGCTAAGAGAATGGGTATGAAAACAGGATCCATCCTTCTGCTGTATACAAGAAACATACCTCAATCTCAAAGACAGACATTAACTCAGATTAAAGGGTTGGGAAAAGATTTTTCCAATCAAATGGGCCTAAGAAACATGCGGGCGTGGCTATCCTAATAGCTAACAAAATAGACTTCAAACTAAAATTAATCAGAAGAGAAGAACACTTCATACTCATCACAGGAAAATTCATCAAGATGAAGTCTCATTCCTGAACATCTATGCCCCCAAAACAAGGGCACACTCATATGTAAAAAAAAAAAATTACTAAAGCTTAAATAACACATCAAACCCCACACACTAATTGTAGGAGACTTCAACACTCCATTTTCCCCAATGGACAGTTCAACCAGACAGAAACTTAACAGAGACATAAGAGAACTAACAGATGTCATGATTCAATTGGACTTAACAGACAACTATAGAACATTTCACCAAAACACCAATGAATATACTTTCTTCTCAGCACCTTGTGGAACCTTCTCTAAAATTGATCACATACTTGGCAACAAAGCAAACCTCAACAGATACAAAAAAAAGGAATAACCCCCTATATCTTATCAGATCAATATGGCTTAAAGTTAGAATTCAACAACACTAATTGCAAAAAGTTTACAAACTCATGGAAATTGAACAGTGATGGATTACCACCCGTGGGTCAAGGAAGAAATAAAGAAAGAAAATAAAGACTACATAGAATTCAACAAAAAATAATTTCCAACACAACAAAACCTATGGGACTCTATGAAAACAGTACTAAATGGTAAATTTATATATCACTGAGTGCCTGAATAATGAAAGCAGAGAAATCTCACACTAGTGACTTAACAGCACACCTGAAAACTCTAGAACAAAAAGAACCAGATTTACTGAGGAGGAGTAGATGACAGGGAATAATCAAATTGAGGGCTAAAATCAATAAAATAGAAGCAAAGAAAATAATACAAAGAATCATGAAACAAAGAGCTGGTTCTTCAAGAAAATCAAGAAAATAGACAAACCACTATCTAAACTAACAAAAAGCAGAGAGATAACATCCAAATTAACAAAACAGAAGTGAAAAGGGAGACATAACAAAAGATACTGAGGAAATCCAGAGAATCATTAAGCCATGCTTCAAAAACCTGTAGTCCACAGAATTGGAAAATGTAAAAGAAAAGAACAATTTATGGATAGGTACCATATGCCAAAATTAAATCAAGACCAGATGAACAATTTAAATAGACCTACAACTCCTAAAGAAATAGAAGCAGCCATCAAAAGACTCACAACCATAAAATTCCCAGTACCCAATGGGTTCAGTGCAGAATACTACCAGAATGTCAAAGAAGAGCTAATACCTATACTCCTCAAATTGTTCCCCACAATAAAAACAGAAGGAACATTTCCTAACTCTTTTTATAAGGCTATAGTTACCCTGATACTAAGACCACAGAAAGACTCAACCAAGAAAGAATTACAGACCAATCTCCCTCATGAACACTGATGGAAAAATACTCAATAAAATACTGGCAAACTGAATTCAAGAACACATCAAAAAAACAAAAAATCACCCACCATGATCAAGTTGGCTTCATCCCAGAGATGCAGGGATGGTTCAACATATGAAAATCTATCTATATAATCCACCACAAAAATAAACTGAAAGGAAAAAAAATAATATCACCTCATTAGATGCTGAAAAAGCATTTGACAAAATCCAACACCCCTTCATGATAAAGGTCTTGGAGAGATCAGGGATACAAGGAACATATCTGAGTACAATAAAAGCAGTATACAACAAGCCAACATGAAACTAAATGGAGAGAAACTAAAAGCAATTACAGTAAAATCAGGAACAAGACAAGCTTGTCCACTCTCTCCATATCTATTCAACATAGCACTTGAACCTCTACTAGCATAATAAGACAACAAAAGAAAATCAAGGAGTTACAAATTGGAAAGGAAGAAGTCAAACTTTTACTATTTGGAAATGGTATGTTAGTATAGATAAGTGACCCCAAAAATTCAAAGAGGGAACTCCTACATTTGATAAACAGCTTCAGAAATGTGGCAGAATACAAGATCAACTAAAATAATCAGTAGCACTCCTATATACAGATGATAAATGGGCTAAAAAAGAAATTATAGAGAAACATTACCCTTTACAATAGCCACAAATAGCATAAAATACCTTGGGTAACACTAACCAAAAAAGTGAAAGACCTGTACAGAAAAAACTTTAAATATTTAAAGAAAGAAATTGAAAAAAATCACAAAATGGAAAGATCTCCCATGCTCTTGGATAGGTAGGAGTAACATAATAAAAATGGCAATCCTACCAAAAGCAAACTACAAATTCAATGCAATCCCCGTCAAAATCCCAACACAATTCTTCAAATCTCCAAAGAACAATACTCAACTTCATATGGAAAAACAAAAAACACAAGATAGCCAAAACATTCCTGTACAATAAAGGAACTTTTGGAAACATCATCATCTCTGACATCAAGCTCTATTATAGAGTTACAGTAATGAAAACATCTTGGTATTGCATAAAAACAAAGATTAACCAGTGGAATAGAATTGAAAACCCAGATATTAATTCACACACTTATGAACACCTGATTTTGACAAAAAAACTAAAATTTTACAATGAAAAAAAGAAAGCATCTTTGACAAATGGTGCTGGCATAACTGGTTGTCATCATGTAGAAGAATGCAAATAGATCCATATCTAGCCCCATGCACAAAACTCAAATCTAAATAGATCAAAGACCTCGATATAAATCCAGTCTCACTGAACCTCACAGAAGAGAAAGTGAGAAGTAGCCTTCAGCACATGGGCACAGGAGACCACTTCCTAAATATAATTCTAGTAGCACAGACACTGAGATCAACAATAAATAAATGGGACCTTCTGAAACTGAGAAACTTCTGTAAAGCAAAGGACATGGTCAATAAGACAAAAAGGTAGTCTACTGAATGGGAAAAGATCTTCACTAACCCCACATCAGACAGAGGACTGATGTCCAAAATGTATTAAGAACTCAAGAAACCAGACATCAAAATGCCAAATAATCCAATTAAAAAATGGGGTACAGATTAAACAGAGAATTCTCAACAGAATAATCTCAAATGGCCAAAAAACACTTAAGGAAATGTTCAACAACTTTAATTATCAGGGAAATGCAAATCAAAATGACTCTGAGATACAATCTTACACCAGTCAGAATGACTAAGATCAAAAACACCAATGATAATTTATGCTGGAGAAGATTCAGAGTAAGGGGAATATTGATACCTTCATTGCTGGTAGGAGTGCAAATTTGTACAGACACTTTGGAAAACAGTATGGCAGTTTCTCAGAAATTTGAGAATCAACCTACCTTATGATGCGGGAGAATTGTCTGTATTCTGTCAATCATATTTTAATAAAACGCTAATTGGCCAGGCAGGAAGTATAGGCGGGTCAATCAGACAGGAAGTAGAGGCGGGGCAATGAGAACAGAATAAGGCTACGGAGGAGGAAGGTCCCTCCGCCACTCCTGCGCAGACCACCGAAGAGGCAGCATGTAAGCTGTAACACTGAGAAAGGTACTGAGCCTATGTGGCTAACGTAGATAAGGATAATGGGGTAATATATGTTATAAAAGTTAACAAGAAGCCTGACCTAATGGGCCAATCAGCTTTATAACTTATAGAGTTCTCTGTGTGATTAATTTTCTGTGGGGCTTGCCGGTTGTGGGGTACTAGGCGGGACGGATACCACAACAAGATGGCCCTCATGTTACAACCTTAAGACCCAACAATACCACTGTTGGGTATATACCCAAAGGATGCTCAATCATAACCCAAGACCATGTGCTCAGCGATGTTCATAGCAGCATTATTCATAACAACCAGAACCTGGTAATAATCTAGATGTCCCTCAACTAAAGAATGGATAAAGAAAATGATGTACTCAGTGAAAAAAACAAAAAAAAATAACGTCTTGAAATTTGCTTGCAAATGGATGGAACTAGAAAAAAACATCCTGAGTGAGGTAACCCAGACCCAGAAGAACAAGCACAGTATGTACTCACTCATAAGTGGATATTAGATGTAAAACAAAGACTTGCAAGCCTATAGTCTACAACCACAGAGAAGCTAGGTGACAATGAGAACCGTACAAGAGACATAAATAATTTCCCCTGGAAAGGGGAAATAGACAAGATCTCCTCAGAAAATTGGGAGTGGGGAAAGAAGGGAGAACAGGAGGGGAGGAAAATGTGAGGGGAGGAGGAGATCTTGAGGGAATGGGATGGTGAAGATCGGGGAAGGACAGAGACCGAGAGCGAGGAAAGAGATATCTTGATTGAGGGAGCCATTATGGGACTAGCAAGAAACCTGGCACTAGAAAAATTTCCAGGAATCCACAAGGATGACCCCAGCTAAGACCCTAAACAATTGTGGAGAGGGTGCCTGAACTGGCCTTGCCCTGTGGTCAGATTGATGACTATCTTAAAAGTCATCACAGAACCTTCATCCAGCAACTAATGGAAACAGATGCAGAGATCTACAATAAACCACTGTTCTGAACTCCTGGAGTCCAGTCGAAGAGAGGAAGGCACGATAATATGAGCAAAGGGGTCAGGACCATAATGGGGACACCCACAGAAATAGCTTACCTGAGTTACTCACCAACTCTGGACTGATTGCAGGGGAACCTGCATAGGACCAAACTAGGCCCTCTGAATGTGGGTGACAGTTGTATGGCTGAGACAGAGTGTGGGGCCACTGGCAGTAAAATCAGGATTCATCCCTAATGCTTGCACTGGCCTTTTGGAACCCATTCCCTTTGGAGAGGTACCTTGCTCAGCCTAAATATAGTGGGGAGGGCCTTTGTCCTGCCTCAAAGTGATGTACGAGGTAATTTGCTAGACCTTGCTAACTTCCCATGGGAAGCCTTACCCTCTCTGAGGAATGGATGAAAGGTGAGGTGAGGGGGAAGGTGGAGGGACCAGGAGGAGGGGAGGGAGTGGGAACTGGTATTGGTATGTAAAATGGAAAAGATAGTTTTTTTAAGTTAAATAAATAACCAAATTTTAAAAAAGAAAAAGTAAAAATTTGAAATCAGCCAATTTTTGGTAAAGATGTAGTAGAATTTAATTGGAGAAGGACAGCCTTTTTAATAAATGGCACACCAGTCTACAAAAATTGATTCTTCACTCACTCTCACAGTTAAATTGAAAAATTGGTCATATTTTTAAAAATAAAAGCCAATTATTCAATTTCTACCCCCTCTCTCTATATATATATGTATATTAAAATCATTGTCACTTTTGCTCAAAAAAATTGTTAGAAAAGATACCAAGAGCTTGATCCAGAAGAGAAAAATTAATAAATTACACTTTATCAGAGTTAAAAAAAACCTGTGACTGTGGGGGCTGTGGCAATGGCCTCACTGGTCAAGGACTTGTGCATGAAGACCTGCGTTCAGATCCCTGCAGTCACATGACAGCCATGCAGCGTTCTCTATGGATAGCTTCAGTACTAGCAATGGTGAGAGGGATGGCAGAACTGATGGATTTCTGGAGATATCTGACCAGTCTAGTAAATGATCTCCTGGTTCAGCAAGCAAGCCTGCTTCCAAAATGTAAGGCAGAGAATCTAAGGAAGATCTAAGGTGCTGGACACTGAACTCCATCACCCAAGTATACAACACACACACACACACACACACACACACACACACACACACACATTTTAAAAATTATTACTCTACAATGTTAAGAAACAAAAATATCCAGTAGATTTATTTTATATAAATCTCTCACATACCTCACAAAAACTTATGTCCAAATCATATTTGCAAAAATTTTAAAGCTCAAGAAGACAAGCAGCCCAACAAAAACAGACAAAATATCTGAATGTCCCTGGCTCTGAAAACATATGTAGGTGACACAGAAGGACTCGGTGTTATCTAACTACTAATGTAAGCCAAGCTGAAAGCCTGGTGACCTGTCGTGGTGGATCTATGAGAATGAGAACCAAAGGACAGAAATGCATATGCCAAGTGCTGGCAGAGGTGAGGGAAGCCGGAGCCTTCTTTGTAAACATGAAGGCAAAGGTGGTGTGGGCATTTGAAAATAAATTGGCATTCTATTATAAAATGAAATGTGTGCATATTCACTCCGTGAAGTGGAATGCCACGACTAGCTATTGACCCTTGAACAATGATCATATGACGTCATGAAAATCCATTGAAATGTTTGCAGCAAGTGTTTTCATAGTTACTCAGCACTGGGAAGAGGATCCAGCTGTCTGCACCTGGTGAGTGGACAGTGGAGAGTCTGTACAGTGGACTGTGATTCTTTGGCTAATAAATACAATGGAATATTGATGAATACAACAAATTAATAAAGTTCAAATTTGTCACATGACAGGTAGCCAGATGTAAACGTCTAGATGACGTGTGATACCATTCATCTGACATTTGAGGATGGATGGGGAGAAATATTGAAAGGACAGAGAGAAAACTAGAAGAGTCAAGGTTGGTTTTGAAGTTGGTGCTGCCCTTAAATGAGCAGTACTGGGACGCTTCCTGGGGCCTGTGACTGTTTTGTGTAGCTGCTGGTGGACTTCTGGCCCAGTGCGTTCATTAACTAGCATGGAACTGAATACAACAAAGAGAACGGATTTTAGTGTGTGTTAATTAAAAGAAAAACAGTTGTGACTAAACTAGCGAGCAAGTGCTGTGTCTCTACATAAACAAATTCAGCTTGAGCAGGACTGTGGGGCAGCAGGCATGAGTTCACCTTGTGACACTTCTGAAAAGTACAAGGAGAACTTACCAACAGTCCTCAAACACAGTTGTATTTGGGGAAGAGACAAAAGGGGACAGAAACCTGCAAGGAGCAATCTTCAAGGGTTCACTTCTCAGCGTGACACTAAGGCTCAGCCTTCCCATTTTACAAATGAGGAAACTGAGGCCTTGGAGGTTTAGCAACTTACTTGCATCACTAAGAGACAGAAGATATGGATTCCAATTGGAGGTTGTTTGACAGTGGCTTTCCTTTTATTGCTAGGGCCACAAACTACTGGTATGTGATTGAATGGCCAAGCCAGGTGCTCTATCCTACTTGTTCATCTCTTTCTCAGGTTAACAGAGTTTGTTCTGGGTCTCTGGGTATTTAAGACTGTGGGAAATAGATTCTAGTGTATACATTAGCTCTTTCTATTAAACATCAATTTTTTTAATGAATGAAGGATGTAGCTCAGTGGTAGATTACTTACCTAACATGCCCAAGACCCCAGGTTCACTCTTAAGCACTGAATAACTAAAACAAAATGAAACAAAATAACCACTGGAATATTTATAAGTAGAAACAGAAATATTGAATTGTTAGAAAATTTATAAAATCAATATATTAGAATTTGTCTCTAAAAGTGCTCAGAGATTTACAAACGTCTTACTTGTAATTCAAGACTAATTTTAAGACATTGTAAAGAAGAAAAAAGTCTCTTTCTTAAAAATGGAGGAAAGAATTCAGTGTGAAAATATGGATGGTTAAAGTTTAACTGCCAGTCAGATGCAGTGACATATACCCTTAGTCTCAGCACTCAAGGGGCAGATGCAAATGTGTGGACCTCCTCTGTGACTTCCAGGCCAGCCTGGTCTACATAGTTAGTCTAGGCCAGCCAAGACATAGAGAGAACCTGTTTCCAAAACCAAAACAACAAAAACAAAGAAAATTTCACTAAAACTGATTTCTCTGGGACAAGATATAATTCATATTTCTCTCTTTACATATATCTTCAACTTTTAATGTGTATGAAACCAGAAAGTATTTTTTTGTTGGCTTTTTTTTTCAACTGTCTGAAATTTATTAAATTATAAAAGTTTCCATTTCCGCCCCTCCTCCCAACACCCTCCCACTCTTCCCACTCCCCCTCCTCCTCCCTCTCCATCCCTAAGAGCAGTCAGGGTTTCCTGCCCTGTGGGAAGTTCAAGTTCCTCCCCCCTCCCTCCAGGTCCAGGAAGGTGAGTATCCAAACAGACTGGATCCCAAAAATCCAGTATATGCAGAGGAAACAAGTCCCAGTGTCATTGTCAATGGCTTTTCAGAAAGATTCCGGGCCAGCCACATTCAGAGAATCTGGCCACATTCAGAGAATCTGGTTGGATCACGTGCTCGTTCAGTCCCAGTCCAGCTGGCCTTGGTGAACTCTCATTAGATCAGTCCCCTTGTATCAGTGGGTGATCGCACCCCTCACGGTCCTGATTTCCTTTTTCATGTTCTTCCTCCGTCTGCTCCTCATTTGGACCTCGGGGGGCTCAGTCCAGGGCTCCAGTGTGGGTCTCCATCTGTATCGCCATCCATCATCGGATGAAGGTTCCCTCTGGTCTTGCCTTCTTTGCTCACATTCTCTTTCCTTCTGCTTCTCGTTTGGACCTAGGGAGTTAAGTCCAGTGTTCCAATGTGGGTCTCTGTCTCTATCTCCATCCATCGCCAGATGAAGGTTCTATGGTGATAAGCAATATATTCATCAGTATGGTTATAGGCCAAGGCCGGTTCAGGCACCCTCTCCTCTGTCCAGAGAACAATCTGGGGATCTCTCCTTGGACTTGGGATCCCATTTATAATAAAATCTCTTGTAAACCCTAAAATGACTCCCTTAGTTGAGATATATTCTTCCCTGATCCCATATCCATCCTTCTTCCCTCCCCCCATCCCAGTCCCCCGAGCTTTCCCCATTTCTCTCATTCTCCATTTTCTCTAACCCTCTCCCCTTCCAACAACCCTCCCAACCCCCCCCCCCCCATGCACCCGAGGTTACCTGGGACTCTTGTCTATTTCCAATCTCCAGGAGGATAACTACATGATTTTCTTCAGGTTCACCTTCTTATTTAGCTTCTCTAGGATCACGAATAATAGGCTCAAAGACCTTTAATTATGGCTAGAATCCACTTATGAGTGAATACATACCATATTCCTCTTTTTGGGTCTGGCTTACCTCACTCAGTAAAGCATTTTCTATGTCCATCCATTTGCATGCAAAATTCAAGATGTCATTGTTTTTTACCGCTGAGTAAAACTCTAATGTGTATATGTTCCACACCTTTTTTAACCATTCTTCTATTGAGGGGCACCTAGGTTGTTTCCATGTTCTGGCTATTACAAATAGTGCAGCTATGAACATAGTTGAACAAATACTTTTGTAGTATGATAGGGCATCTCTTGGGTATATTCCCAAGAGTGGAATTGCTGGGTCCTGAGGGAGGTTGACTCCCAGTTTCCTGAGAAACTGCCACACTGATTTCCACAGTGGATGCACAAGTTTGCATTCCCACCAACAATGGATGAGAGTTCCCCTCTCTCCACATCCTCTCCAGCATAGGCTATCATTGGTGTTTTTGAGTTTAGCTATTCTGACAGGTGTAAGATGGTATCTCAAAGTGGACCTCCCCTGCTCTTGGATTGGGAGAATCAACATAGTAAAAATGGCAATTCTACCAAAAGCAATCTATAGATTCAATGCAATCCCCATCAAAATCCCATCAAACTTATTCACAGACCTTGAGAGAAAAATAATCAAGTTTATATGGCAAAACAAAAAACCCAGGATAGCCAAAACAATCTTACATAATAAAGGAACTTCTGGAGGCATTACCATCCCTGACTTCAAACTCTATTACAGAGCTACAGTAGTGAAAATAGCTTGGTATTGGCATAAGAGCAGAGAAGTCGACTTATGGAATCGAATAGAAGACCCGGATATTAACCCACAAACCTATGAACACCTAATTTTCGACAAGGGAGCTAAAGGTATATAATGGAAGAAGGAAAGCATCTTTAACAAATGGTGCTGGCATAACTGGATGTCAACCTGTAGAAGAATGAAAGTAGATCCATATCTATCACCATGCACAAAACTCAAGTCCAAATGAATTAAAGACATCAACATTAATCTGTCCACTTTGAACCTGATAGAAGAGAAAGTGGGAAGTAGTCTACAAGATATAGGCACAGGAGGCCACTTCCTAAGTAGGACCCCAGCAGCACAGACAATAAGAGAAACAATGAATAAATGGGATCTACTGAAACTGAGAAGCTTCTGTAAAGCAAAGGACACTGTCAGTAAGACAAAAAGGCTGCCTTCTGACTGGGAGAAGATCTTCACCAACCCCTCATCAGACAAAGGTCTGATCTCCAAATAACTAGACACTAAAACTCTAAATAACCCAATTAAAAAACGGGGTACTGAACTGAACAGAGAATTTACAACAGATGAACTTTGAATGGCCAGAAGACACTTAAGGTCATGCTCAACCTCCTTAGCGATCAGGGAAATGCAAATCAAAACCAGAAAGTATTTTGAAATAAATATGACATCCCCTAATGTGAAGATAAGAAATATAAAACTTCAAATGTAATAAGATCTACTTTCAAAATACTCTGTACAATATTAATTGTGCAGAGAGTCATGTTTTAGAAAGTTTGGTAAACAAAAAAAAATCAGTATTGTTCAATATGTCAAATAGCTTTCAAAAGAATTAAATATCCAACTATTAGAAAGAAACAAAAGGGAAATATTGGTAAAAATATAAGATTGATTTTAAAACAAAAAGTAAATGTGATATAAGATGACCATGTCAATTACATTTAAACATAAAACTACTATAATAAAACTTTTATGACCCAAACTTTAATAAAAAAAAGTAACTAGCAGAGAAAGAGAAAATACTGGCAGGACTTGTGTTAAGAGAGCTACTCTCCTGTAGTTAGCAGCCCAACAACACAAACCATCTGCTGAGAGAAATCAGTGGAAGAATAGGGCAGATTCACACTGAAGCCTGTGGTTTGTTAGCTGGTCCATAGAAAGACTTTCTCTAGATAAAATAACCAAGCGAATGAAATTCTTACATGGTAAAAAGCTCTTTGGATCCTATCTTAGTCCTGAATGGTAACTTCAACCCAGCTTGATTAAGACCTCCTCTCCCTTATTGTCAAAGAGAATAAAGGTGGGTAATGTTTTTATGTATGCATTTGAAAGTAAAATTTAAAACCTTAACGTGCTGCCCAAAACTTGACCCGACACTCCAGTTTCAGACCAATCTGGAGAAAGACTTTTCCACATCCACCACCAAGAGAGGTAGAGATAACCTATGCGACCCAATCGCTCTTGTGTTCACCGGACTATATTCAGCCGATTCCAAGGCCTGCCAGTGTCAGGCATTAAACTTGAATTTTACAAGGCTGGGTGAGCTGAACTGAACCACGGTGGGAATATCTATACTATGGAAATCAGACAGCACTATAAATCCAGGCTGCTTATACTGCACAGAGAGCAGGCGGGGCCGTTGCCAGCATATTCCTGCTTCAGATTTGAGATGAGTGGTACCTATGCCACAGTAAATGACAGGAGAAAATAGGAGGTTTTCTCTTGGTATGTTGTGACGTCAGCTTCTAAAGCAATGTTTCTTTAATTCCAGTAAGTAAAGAAAAAAGGAAAAACATACACAAAGAAAAGGCCATATTTTGTTTTCTGTTTGTTTGTTTGTTTGTTTGTTTGTTTAGTGTCAGAGTAAATGTGTTCATTTTCTTGCTTTAACTTATACAAATATTGTTCATGGGAAATATGATACTTTAGTAACAAAATATGTTTGTTTGGAAGTGTGATGTTTTACAAGTTCCTGACTCTGAAATATGGTTAACAAAGCCATACGGTAACTGAAGAAGGGAAGGCACCTTCAATCTGTGAGGCACCAGACTGAGCTGTGTAAGGGAAGCTTATTTTTTAAAAAAAAAAATGATCATGCTTCTTCATTTACATGTTGATTTCCGACAAAATATCTTAGTGATGGAATTTGGGAAGTGTACAGAGATTGTGTGGCTAAAAGTACTTAACTGGCTCTTAAAAAGAATTCCCTAGTTCTTTCTGTTTACATATTTAGGCTACCCTTACACCCCAGTTCTTTAAAAATCTGTTGTCCCTTACAGACCCTCCTGAATGGGGTTTTCCAAATTCTGTTCCAATCCCCAGCCCACGACTGAAGATATGAAAAGACAGAACTTCGTTCTGATTTTTTATTAATTGACTTATATCCTATAACTAATGTATACTTTAAGTTTCTTTTGGTTGAATTTTGTTTTTGGGAAACCAGTAGGCTGTTGAAATTGCTTGTGGGTGCTTCAGCTAGAACCCCAAAGCCACTTCAGGCTTATATGTGTGAGAGCAATGAATTCAGTAGTTAGTCAAAACCCGAGAAAGTGTGTGGCAAGAGATGCCCTGCGGGTGAGTGCGTCAGTTCTTGTCCCTGCTGGGCCAGGATTGCACTTGAGTTCTTGTGTGAATATCGTTTCCTTAACTTTTAAAGCATTGCTTGAGCTGGAATGGAGGGTAATCAGATGAATCTTGAATAAGAGAACTTATTCTGAGAGGGATGACAGGACTCAAAGGAGAAGTTGGTGGTTACTGAGTGGTGAAATAATTTGTCAGCCATGATTAGGAACAGTTGGCAATTTTTCTCCAGGACAATGACTTCTATGTCATAGCGATGAAAAAGTCATAATAAAATCACTTTATCGCAGCCAATATGCCACTCACAATTATATTTAAATGGTCACACCAAAGTGCATGCACAGAGACTGTGTGTGTGTGTGTGTGTGTGTGTGTGTGTGTGTGTGTGTGTGTGAAGACATGTTCTCAGATAGCAGTGCTGCTGGAACAGCTGGTTCAGAGAAGTGAAAGCTCACCTCAGT
This sequence comes from Myodes glareolus, assembly GCF_982192425.1. NCBI lineage: Eukaryota > Metazoa > Chordata > Mammalia > Rodentia > Cricetidae > Myodes > Myodes glareolus. Next base: position 72,810,474 of record NC_142038.1, read on the forward strand.
GGAAAGTCAGCACCATCCCAAGTTTAATTTCATTTCCTCCTCTGTTGTAGGAAGCCGCTTGTTTGTTTTCCCAGCCTCTCAAACTCCTGAAATAATCACACAGAAACTATATTATTTAAACCACTGCTTGGCCAATCACTTAAGTGTATTTCTAGCTAGCTCTTACATCTGATATTAACCCATTTCCAGTATTTTATATTTTACCATGAGGTTCTTGACCTACTGGCAAGGTTTCAGTGTATCTGTCTTTGGCGGCTGCTCCATGGCTTCTTTTCGACTCCGCCTCCTTCTCCCAGCATTCAGTTTAGTTTTCTCCACCTAGATCTGTTCTACCCTATTAGGCCAAACCAGATTCTTTATTAACCAATGGTATTCACAGCATACCGAGCGGAATCCCACATCACTTTTCTTTCTTTTTTTCTACTCTTTTTTTTTTTTTAAGACATCATCTCAAAGGGCCCAGGCTAACCTTGGACCATCCTCATCTCTGAGGATAATTTTGAGCTTCTGATCTTCCTGCCTCCACCTCTGGCCTGAGCCACCACAGCCTATTTCAAGTTCTCATTTATCATTTCTAGTTACACAGAATGGTCAAGCTTGACAGTTGGGCACTGCAGGTCTGGACTTCTAAATCTTTTCATTTATGCCTTCATACTATCCCACCTTAGTACTTCTGAGCTGCAATGGCTACACCACAAACTAAGTGGTTCCTGCAACAAAATGTGTTTTCCCACAGTCCTGGAAGCTGGAAGTTCAAGACGAATATGGCAACAGATTCTTTTATTCAACAAGATCTATTTCCTGGGTCATAGGCAGCTGAGGGCCAGTTTCTTGTCCAAAAACAATTGTAACATGAGGGCTGACTTGTTGGGGTTTCTGTCCCACCCGGTACCCCACAGCCAGGAAGTCCCAAAGAAAATCACACAGAGTCTCCATAAGTTATAAAACTGATTGATCCATTAGCTCAGTCTTCTTATTAACTAATTCTTACATCTTAAGGTAACCCATAATTCTTGTCTGTGTTAGCCATGTGGCTCAGTACCTTTTACAGCAGAGTAGGTTACATCTTGCTTCTCTGTGGTCTGGGCAGGAATGGAGGAATGGGCTTCCTCCTTCCTAGCCTTCTCCTGTTCTCATTGCCCCACCTCTACTTCCTGTCTGGTTGACCCACTTATACTTCCTGCCTGGCCAATCAACGTTTTATTAAAATACATGATTGACAGAATATAGATAATTCTCCCGCACCAAACAATTGTCTTCCATGTGGTAGAAGGGCAAAGCTTTCCCAGGTCTCTTTGATAAAGGTCACAATCCTAGTCATGAGTCCTCTGCCCTCTGCTAGAGGCCCTGACTCCTGATCCTCCCATTGGCAATGAGGATCCAAAATCAATATATGAATTGGGGAAGAAAGTTAAATGGTGTACAGTGGGTGCCAAGTGAAATCCCTTAATTAATACCACTACATCTTTTTTTTTTAGAAAAAAATTGAAAAGGAAGAAGTAGAATTTAGAGGGGAATGAAGATGCAGCTGTTATCATTGTAAATGAAGATACAACAACAGCCACTCCACATAAATATAAATATTCATCTGGGAGGAAATATAAAATACTCCACTGAGAGCACAAAGGGGAATGGGTTTACAATGTTCTGGGTGTGTGCAAGGCATGGTCAGCTGTAAATACACTAAGCATTTCAAGGTATGCTTATGTATTTATGTGTGCTTGCATGTGTGTGTATGCATGTGTGTGTGTTCTGTTAGTATGTAAGTCAGTGTGTACAGCAGAGGGGAAAGAAATGATTGTGAATCAGATGATCATATTGGACAAATATATTTGTGTTCACATAGTTACAGGGCATCTGTTCTGTGCAGTATACTGAAGAAAGTATACTCCATGGCCTTGAGGAGTAGACACTCTAACAAAGGAAACAGACACAAAATAATTAAAATATAACTAGCAGGGCACAGGTTAAATGAACAAACACCTCTAGGAATTCTGGGGAAACCATTTATTGTCCTAATGGGAATGAGGGGTAAAGAGTATTCCAGAGAGTTCTGTCTTGGTCAGCATTCAAAGACGAAAGTGGAGCTGAACTCCTCCAGACAGCTGAGACAGCTCAGGCATGCTGTAGTAAGGTTCTGGAGGTGGGAAGGGTTGAGTAAGGAGGTCAGATCCAAAGGTAACAATGGAGCGGGGATGCTGCAAGGCTCAAGATGAAAGCTACTAAAAAGAAAAGAGAAGCAGAGAGTTACCATCCTTAACCACGTATATTACTTTTTGACATCACAGACAAAGTCAGAAATGCTAAGGCAGCTTTTTAAAAAATATTTACTGTATCATTTAAAAATGATATGTGCATGATTGTGCCTGTGTGGGTATATGCACATGAGTACAGGTTCCCTGGAGGTGGAGGTAGAAGCAGTTGTGAGCTGCCTGATGTGTGTGGGTGATGGGAACTGAATGCAAGTCCTCTGCAAGAATAGAATATGCTGTTGACCAAGAGTCAACTTGGTCCTCTAGGAAACTTCCCTAAAGTCCAAGTATGCCCAACATTTTCTTGGAGCTTGCATTGTTGGTGTAATCTTGTACCAGACCAGAGTGGTATGGTTCCCATCATTGGTTCCTGTCACTGGTTGCCCTTGGGGAGGCACCAATGACAGGAGGTAAACACCTTCACTACTTGTTCCACAGATGCATACCAGTCACTGGGGAAAGGAAGGAGAGACAGGATGCTCAGCTTACATGGACTATGGAGGGGCTGAAGTAGCATGCAGTAAGAAGGCTCCTGACTGGGTATGGGAGCAGAGATCGGAAGCCACATGTTAGGGCCGAATGCAGTGGAAAGGAAGACTGAAGGCAGAAGCCTTGATGCTGAGCCACTAACAGAAGGGAAAGCAAATGTAAGCAGAGTCTATACAAAAAGTCCGCAGCATTGATCCTATACTATCGGCGAATCAGTCCCACACCAGTTATGTTTTAAGGGGTTATTTATTTGGGGGGGTAAAACTTACATACACCATAAACCGTCAGGAAGGGAGCCTAGTCGCTGGAGCCGGGAGCAGGAGCCGGGAGTAGGAGCCAGGACCAAGCGCCGGAACCAAGAGGGCCTGATCTGGATCTGTGTCTCTTTTTAAAAGAGAAATATACCACGCCCCAGTGGGCTGGTATTTCAGCGGCTATTGGCTGACGGAGCGGAAGTCGCTCCCCGCTGCGCTGTGGGCTCGTGCTTCAGCGACTATTGGCTGAGGCAGCGGAAGATACTCCCACAACACTACACACGGGAAAGGACATGTGCAAGAACTTGGCCATGACTCAGTATTAGAAGCTAGTTTCTTATTGATTCTTTGGAAGTTTCACATCATGCACCCCAACCCCACTCATTTCCCAGTCCTTCCATGTCCACCCTCCACCCTTGTAGCCTCCCATGCAAAAGAAAAAAATCTCATTTTGTTCCTCTGTCTTTCTGCCTCTCCATCATAGATTCAAACATGGAGATTCGGTGTGTCACCCAGGGTACAGACCTTTTTGTCTGAACATATTCACTTGTAAATATTCTATTTTTTTTAACTCCTGGGGATAGAACCTAGGACTTTGTGTGAGGCAAGTGGTCTTCCACAGAGCCGCATCCCCAGCTCTATTGTAACCTTTTATTTTGAGGTAGGGTCTCACTCAATTGCCTAGGTTGAACTTGAACTCACTGTGAAGCTGGAGCAGTTCATGATCATGTATGTACACTCAAAAGTGTGTACATGCTTGTGGGGGATACGGGTGCATTCTTGTGTGTGTAAAGGCATGCACATGTGTGTGTGTGTGTTTGTGTGTGCATGTGTGCCTGTGCATGTGCATGTGGCAGACACACTAGTGCCTTCAAATGATAATCAGTAGCACTTAGAGACGTAAATGTGCGTCACCGACACCATCAGAAGAGGGATAAGATGGTAGGTGCCAGAAAGACTTCAAGATGCCTTGACACAGATGCAAGTGCCACTTGGGTGGGCTTCAGAATTATTTCTAGAGGTCTCTGAGAGTGTAAGTTTCTGCAGTGGGGAAAGAGAACTGGTGATTTATGGCCATCATTGTGGCTCCATTTTCACGGCCCCAACAGTCATGTGAGGTAAGGAGATTTAAGATGTTAGCCACAAGTCACAGAAGGGAGACGAGGATTCAAGACTCAGGCCTGATAGAGGCAGGACTAGAGCCCAACTGTCTTCCAATAGCCTTGTTTCCATTATTTTTTTCACATTTACTCATTCTATTAGCATCACCCATCACATGATATGAATAAATAAGATCCAGAGAGCCACCTTTGACATCTTGGAATGGTTCCTCTAGTGTACACAGTGAGGATTCAATGGTTGTTAAAGAACAGTTCATTGTCAGCCCATCACGTTGCTGAGGGCAAGTGCTGTAATTCACTTACTCTCTTCAGGGAAGCAATAGTAGCAGGAGACTTGTGGGAAGTTAATCCCTATATGGGTCAGTGAGCTTTAGCATCTAGCTTCCTCCCATTTCCCCTAACTTGTGAGTTTGACCTTGTAGAGACAGAATTTAAAGTCACATATTTCTTCTATAGCCAGCCAGATATGAGATAAAGGTTTTTCCTTTTTATAGACATAGTCATCGATATTATTGCTGGTAACTATAGATTTTTAAAATGGTTTTCAGAGTCAATAATACTCATTTCAAGTGCTGCTGTACCATAATGCTTTCTCTAAGAATTGCTGGACATTACCAGAAAGGAACAGGCCTTACTGGCTCTCAGCGTCTCTTCCCCTCTGCTCACGTGGGCAGGCGCTGAGCAGCATTAGGCTCGGAAAGGAAATCTGATCACCAGGCAGAAAAAGGCCTCATAACTATACGCCTGCTTTCCTGGGAACTGCATCTTCCATCTTCCTTCAAAGATAAACGAGCAAAGGAATGTTTCCTTTGAACTCAGTTTTATGTAGGAAGGGCTTCGGAACTAAGAGGAGGCAGGTGTGTTAAGGGTGGGTAGGGTGATCTACCAGCTTTTGTAGGATGTCAAGAGTGTTGAAGACAGAATAAGGGGATCTGATTTCAGATCAAGGTGAAAAAGTTCTGGAGATAACAGGACAAGCCAGCCCTCTTTTACATGTTGAGTGTGACGAGCTTGCTTTTGATATTTTATGAGGTGACCACATACAGACCAGCACAGACCCTCGTCAGAGCCCAGGTGATTTCTTCTAGAAGGAAAGGATATGAAGCAGCCAGGAGCAAGCTGCGGTGTTTGATTCATCATGTTTATGCCTCCTTGAAGTCTGTGGTCTCCTGTTACATGTGTTCTGGAGGGGAGGGGAGCTCTTCCATACCAGTGTCTCCTAAAGTACATCAGTGGTACAAGATGGCATGTGTCACCCTAATTATGTGACTGTGTGATTGCAGTGACCCCCAGAGTTCAAGTTCACAGGGGTGGTAGGAGGGGGACAAGAGATGGAGTCATTGAGACAAACTGATAGGGAGTGCTGGCAGCAGGTGTTCCTCGCTCTGTTAGCTTGGGTGGTTGTCCTCTCCCTCCTTTCTATTCAGACAATTATCCCTTGAGATATCCACCCCTCCAAAATTACCCTGATTTCTTTTAAATTGTGATTATCCAAGAGCTAATTATTGGCTTTTGCACCATCGGTGGCTTTTTCTTGCCTTCCCGTGTCCCTCCTGCTGGTATCCATTTCCCCGTCATTAGCACTTCCACCAGAGACTAGGGACAGAACAGCAGAGGAAGCCAGGCTCCAATCAGCCCTGAAGGTTGGCAGACACTCTGTGCACAGGTTCCTGGTTGGAAGGGATTAAAGTCTGAGGTTCACTGTGACCCGAGAGCTACCATTTGCAGAGATAAGTGAGAACGGTGGGGCAAAGCCTCCTGTCAATAATTTTCCATCATCATGCTGGTAGTTGGTGGAGCAAGGTGGTGTTGGCCTTACCTGGCCAGTCTTGGGTCTCCTGGTGCCTCAGCTGTCACCAGGTATAAGGTAACATTTGTACAGATTCAGATTCTTTATAGACCTCATTGAGAACTGCATTTTGCATTAAAATCCACACGAACCCCTTTTCTAGCCATTTGATCTCGGATCTTTTAATAAGGAGGGTGGTTGTGCTTCTGCCTCCTCAGCATGTCTTTCTGCTTCAGTCATGGAAACTGTGGTTGAGTTGGGGGGAAAACAGAAGCAACTTCCAAGACTCTCTGGCTTGTGAGGTTCAAGACCTCAGTCCTTTGAAGGGGGTTTGTGGACATCGAAGAGTAAGAAGAACAGTGAGAGACAAGGTAGGACAGCCTTCCAGTAGGTCAGAAGTCAGTAGATCTCAGAAGTGTCTATGTGATAGGTTTTGGGAAAAGAACATGAGCTCCACGCGTGACCCAAAAGAAGTCCTGTTGCTAGACCTGGAAAGCTGTGTGGTCCATGAACAGTGAGAATGAGAATTTAGGAGTTGTACACCCCAGCACTCAGCATCCCCACTTTGTTCTTACATAAGGTCTTCAGCGGAAAACTCCTGAAAGGAACTCAAGTGAGCTCTTTACTATGCATTTCAGAGTAAATGACATTTATATAAATAACAGATAAATCTGTGATATAATGTTTTGAAGTAGCTGCTCAAGTACTTTAGCTTGGGTAGTAACTATCTCACAGAATCTCCTGGGTTGAAAGCTTGGTCCCCAAAGTTCAGTGGCAGAACCTCCGAAGCTGACTAAATCCTGAATGCATTAAACTCATGACGTGGCTAATCTACACATGGAGTCAAGCCTAGTGGGCTTGGATGGAAAAGTGAGCTCTTTCTCTGCCTCCTGGCTGCTACGGCGTGAATAGCTTACTCCTATCACAAGCTCTGCTATAATGGACTATAACCAGGAGCCCTCTCCCTTCTCCCCTTCAAGGCACTGGCTCCCTTATCTTGGGTATTTTGAAGCAGTGATAGAAAGTTAAATAACACAAATTATAGAGAACTGAGGAAATGGTTCAGTGTGAGGATCAGAGTGTAGATTCCAGAACTTACCTAAAAGCTGGGCAGGCACTAGATCCTACCTGCAATCCTAGCGCTTGGGAGACAAAGACTGATGATCCAATGCAACCTGGCTGGTTAGTCTAGCTGAACTGGTGAGCTGAAGGTCCAGGAAGACCCTGACTCAATGATCACGGTGAGAGTGATGGAAGAACCACATCCAACATCAACTGCCAGCTGCTGCATGCATTAATGCCCTCACATATGCCAAGGCGCACACATGCATGAACACTACACAAAAATAAACACAAAAACTTGAGAATGTACCTTTACAAAAGACAAATTTCAGAATGTATTAAAAACTCTGTATGTATGTGTATACACATATATGTCTTCATGTATAAATATGTATATATTCCCAAATTCTACTCCAAGAATGTTTTCCATAATCATGAATACATTCAAAGATTTAATTAAATTAAAGGATGCTGATGAGGGTAACATTGTTAATTTATTTTTCTTTTTCTAAATACTGATTAGTGTGATATGAGTTGGTTATAGTAAGATATACAAATCTTTTCTTATAGCAAAATATAGACATCTTAAGTATACAGTTTTCTACGTTTCAAAAAATGCACACATTTGTGTAACTTACATGTTTGCAACATATAAAACATATCTCCCATCCCAGAATATTCATTAATACCCCTTCCCACTCATCTTCCCCATAAATATCCACTGTTCTGGTTTTAACATCATAGTTCAGTTTGCTTGTAAAAATACTATGTGACAATATTAAGTGTAGATTTCTTAAAAATCTCATTCTGTGGGGTCTTGGAGCTGGGAAGATGGCTCAATAGATGAAATCCTCGCTGTGCAAACTTGAGTACCTGTATTCAGAACCCATGTAAAAAGCCTGGTATGATGACTGACATCAGTAAACCTGCCCTGGGAACATAGAGATAGGAAGACCCTGGACTCACCAGCCAGCTTGCCCAGCCAATCAGAAAGCTCTAGGTTCCAGGAAAGGCCTGACTCAAAAAGTAAAAGCAGGCAGAGAAAGCTGTAGAGGAAGGTACCTGACATCAACCTCGGGAACACACACGTGCCCACACACGCACACACCACTGTCTGTGAACCATTATTCTGAGCTGTCATAAACTTATACCTCTCAACTCTAACATCCAGGAAAAACAAACTCCAAATACTTCCTCAGGAAAGAGGAGGTGACAACTTTCTATCCCAGACAGAAACAGCCCAGGTATCTTTGTCACCCCCAAAGCAGGGAAGAATAGAGGCACATGGCATCCTCCTTTCTTGCCGTCTCCTATGAGTCCAACATTCCAGATGTTTCTTGACCAGAACTGATTCTATCTGGACCCATCTTGAACAGAAGCACAATATCCTCTTGATTCAAGGTCAAGGCTAGACTACCCTGTGTGTATGAAAAATCTTCCATCGCTCACCTTAGTCTATTTACCTACCCTCAACTTACCCCGATTTGCTCAAATCTTTTGAAGCTTTATAATCTGAGAAACCCTCAAATACTGAGTGGTATGGAAGGGTGCTTGACCATTGTCCTACCCAGCCCTTCCTTCACTCTGCTATTGGTCTTGAGGGTGTTTTTTTAAGAGAAAGAAAGAAATCAGACTGTGACTCCCCCTTACTTCAATAAATAACACAGGTTAAAAATGCTGTGTGGGTCTCTTGTGTCTTTTCTCCCAACGGAGACAGAGAACAACAATCATCTACCCGAAGTCAACAAATAGAATGGATTATAGCACAGGCAACCAAGAGGCCCTCCCTCCCATGTGCCACTCTGCTAGCTTTAGAACACTGGAGTGTCCGTCCACTTTGTCAATGGTTTTGCTACTACCCCAGTTCCCAAAGATACACAGAGGTGGCAGCTTTTTGGTGCTAGATGCATGCTTATAAATTCTGAGACTGCTAATTCCCAGGGAGCATTTGATCATGCTAAATAGTTGGCTTAATGAAACGCCATCAAACACGATAGAAAAAGCAATATTTTTCTTTTGTTCTTTTTATCCATTTTCACGTTTTAACAAATGTTATTGTCTGAAATGGATATTTAGATTCACTCACAGCTGAACTATTCCATTACGACTCTCATTCTATTAGCCAGCCTGCTTATTGTATTAATGTTCAGAACAGGGATCACTGGAAATGACATTTATTTGAGAAAATTAGCAGAGAACTCTTCAGAATTAAACAACTCAATCCTTGTTTCTGATTGCAATTCACTCTCGTCTGCATAGTTCCTAACTCCCTTGGGGACCTGCTTTTAATTCTCTCTGTGGCAGCTCTTTGCCTACCTAGGTGGTGGTGTGTGTAGGGCTAGGGGTGGGGGGTAGTCCAGGAGCCAGAACTTTCTCTAGTCATGTGCCTCAGTCATTAAGTTCTTATATTCTGTCCTTACTACCTAGGGAAGCCCTGCACCCTCCCTCCAGAGTGCTTGATTTTGCACAAGGTTGTGTGGCAAGAGGTCATGCACAGGTGTTGTGAAGTTTCTTCCTCTTGAAGACCAGGAATGATTTATTTCTACAAGAACTTTTCTGGAATTTCTGTTGAAACCCTCACAGCATCCCTCTTTTTTACCCTTCTCTCCTCCTTCCATCCCGGGAAGAGTGAGCAGAGAATCCAGCTGCTAACACTCTGTAGAGTATTGTTTCTATACAAGTGAGAGATTCAGCCATGGACTGAATTCTGCCTAGTTTTAAATTGTTTCTATGCATGCCACCACAGGACTATCAGGCAACAAAATGAGTAATTCTGTTTCTATTCCCAACTGTTCTTCTAGGTGTCTGCATTCAGTTTTCACCTACCAGGGGCTGACCCTTCACAGGCTAGCAAGGTTAAGTGACTTCAAAAAAGATCAAGGCAGAAAACTAGGAAACTAGATAGTTGGTGAACTCCTAAAGATCTTGGGTCCAGAGCAGACCACAGGGAAGGAGTAGGAGACTTGGAAAGCTGATCCTAAAACAGCCCATTCTTTGTCTGGAGAACTGAGCATGTGACATCCTAGGAAGAGGTAAATGATTAAAAGCCTGGGAGTTGGAACTCAAATTTAAAGCTGAGTGGCATCTTTGTGTGTGAGGAATTGAGTGATAGCGAGACAATACCACAAGATTTAGAGTCAAGTCCAACAAGATGCCAAGTACACTCCCACCTCCTGGTGCGGGAGAATTGTCTGTATTCTGTCAATCATATTTTAATAAAACACTGATTGGCCAGGCAGGCAGTATAGGCAGGAAAGCCAGACAGGAAGTAGGGGTGCAGCAAAGAGACTGGGAGTTTTCTGGGACACAGGAAGCTCTCTCGCCACTCCTGCGCAGATCACTGAAGAGGCAGCATGTAACTTGCCCAGCTGAGAAAGGTACGGAGCCATGTGCTAAAGTAGATAAGGATAATGGGGTAATATGTGTCATAAGAGCTAATAAGTAGCCTGACCTAATGAGCCAATCAGTTTATAACCTAATGTAGACTCCGTGTGATTTTCCTTGGGACTTGCTAGCTTGTTGGGGTACTGGGCGGGACAGAAACCCCAACAAGCCGGCCCTCGTGTTACAACCTCCAAAGAGTTAGTGTCAAATGCTTCCTCTGATGGTAAATCCCTGCCTTCTTCTTTAGCTCACTCTACCAAACTGCTTCCTCAGGCAGCTTCTCCTTCACACCTCAGCCAAAGGACTTCACAGCATGAAGTCTCTTTAACCTTCCATTGTCATCACTTACATGGCTGTCCTGTTGCTCCCAGAACACCTGTAGTTAATCGATTGGGATCACATATTAGTATTTTTTAAGATCCAGTCAGTTGTTCTATGCTCTGCACACAGTATCTCATTTTGACATCCTAGCAACCCTTTAGACTTGTATTATCAATATACTTGGTTTTCAGAGACAGAAATGTGGGGATGTTAGAAACCTAATTGGTTAACGAGATCCCACCTATTTTTGAGGCTCTATAGGCTGCTGTTGTGTGCAGAGTGGGGTTCAGAGGAGAATGAGACATTTTCTTCAGTGGTGTAGTCCTTTTAAATAATCCTGCACCACCACCCCTCTCTTGTGTAGGCATCCCTAATTAAACTCGGAGAGTTACACACACACACACACACACACAGAGAGAGAGAGAGAGAGAGAGAGAGAGAGAGAGAGAGAGAGAGAGAGAGAGAGGAGGGGGAGAGAAATCAAAGACGGGGGACTAGTAGTGAAGACAAAGACTTTCAGAGAGAGTGGAAGAGGACATCAGAGTATAATGAAGTGAATATCATTAGAATCCATCACATTCATGTTGAAATTGTCACTTTACCACGACACTGGTTGATTAAAACCCTGTGTGTGTGAGTGTGTGGGGTGCGTGCATGCATGCAAATGTGTGTGTAAATTTAGCTGACACTCATGTGTCCTCATAATGTTTATCAGGGCAATCTTGGTGCTTTCTTGCATGGTCATTCTTTACACCTGACTGAGACTCAAACCTAACCTTCATAATTTCTATGCTGGTTTCTTTACCATGATCAAAAGAAAGCTATAAGCAGGTTTCAGGAATGACTCCTTGGGTCTACAACAAATCACATCTCAATTTCCTTGCATTTTGCAACAGTTCCCCCAACTAAAATGCCTCCTGTGTAACTCAGATAGATAGATCTCATGACTTCTTCCCACACACATAGTAAAGAGACATCATTAAAGGCTCACGATAGGCTGGTTTCTCACCCAGCAAGGCATTATTAATTAAGCAGCCCTGGCATATGACATAAACGGTATCTGCCACCCTTTGATTGCATCATTTTCTCATGCCTTTCTTTAAACGTTAAAGACATTACAATGTGGGTGTTCTTTCAATTAGAGTAAGGGAACAGGTTAGCATTTCATATGAGAACTTAGGTTTTTCAATAGATTTTGAGTAAAGGTTTGACATATAAACATATTTTTCAATCTTAGAAACAGATTTGAACTAAAACTGTTGATTAATAAACAATAATTTTAAGATGGTTTCTGATTCTCTCATGAAGTTTATAATTAATATAAATTTTACTATCTTTTTCTTCTTCAGAAAGCATCTAAGAAATGCCCATTTGTGTATGGTTCTATGCTAAGAATCAAATAAATAGATTATTCTGAAAAAGCTTTAGAGATGATAGACACAAATTATTTTAGCCCTCAATTTGCAGGAGTTAAAAGAGACTTATTTAAAGCTCAAGTCATTGTTTAGAAAGTACTATTAAATTTTTGTGTCAAGAACCCAAAAGGCTAAATCACTTTCTGGCATTGTATTTATGGTATCTGGGTACTGCTGGGCTCAAAATCTGAATGCTCCACTCAGCCCAGGCACACAGAACCAGCTTGGCTCTGTCCCCTCCACCATTTCAGGAAAAGTGTTATGTTGCTGCCCGCTGCTGGGAAAACTGATGATCAAAAGTCAGGACAATTCTACACTTTAGAAGGTCTCTGACAGGGAAACCTATACTCTGGAGGGAAGGGCACTTTGGTGAAAATGACCGTATTTACACTAAAGCCACCGATAGATATTCATTGAATTTCTGTCTGTCATGGTATACTCAGACATACTAACTGGAGTTGGCATAATGGAGTTTACCCCTGCTGTCTCTGGGGAAGAATCTTCTCCTTTGTCATATGTTCTTAACAGTAATGATCTTTGGAGCTTTTTAGTCTACTCTCATTAAATAACCTCAGCAATGAAGTAAATGATTTCTATTGGCTTTGACTCTTAGTCTACCATAGAAAGAGTTTTCTACCTCATATGCAGTATACTGATAGTGATTCTCCCCACTTCTAAAGACCACTGCCAGGGATTCAGTGACAGCAGAAACAGCAGGATGCTCACAAGTAACACAGCAATGATGTTTTAAGCAATTATTCAATTTCGTATTTCTTGGAAGGCTGAGGTGGTGAGCCAAGGGAGAGGTGAGCATAGAACCTTCTCATCTTGAGAATGCCATCTTATTTGCCCTTAAGAGTCAGCCATTTGGAACCTATCTGTATAAAAGACCAGAAGAGAGGAGCACAAATGCATTTTAGATCTTGAAAGGCATTCCCATGCCACCCCAGTACCAATGTAATCATGGTTTTCTTTCAGGACTGTGACCCACCACAGGAAAATCAGGAGGGTCACACAATAGCCAGAGATTAACTCTTGACGTACTTGTAGTTTTTCCAGCAAACACCACGGCTTAATATTCCAGTTCCAGAAGAGTTGATCTCCCCTGGTGATAGCAATCTGCCTTTCAATTTCACTGTCTTGAACAGCCAGCTGTGAGCCTTTATATAACATTTCACAGTCTCTTAATTACCGCATGACAACCTCAGGGTTGCTAATCCTAATGCTGTGCTGAAGTGAGGGGCTTGTGTCATATCAGCGGTGGAACACAATTCTTTCTGGGGTAATCATGTTTGCTGGAAAATAGAGCTCTTCCCAAACTTGGTGAATGGTGATCTTAGAAATGTTAAGAGAGACGTGTAGTTTTGTTCTTTATCGCTGGGGAGAAATGACCTCTTACATCCTAGGCAATACATGTACCAGGGGTGTTAAATATATAATGAGGAGCCAAATGAGAGTGACTTGGAGGGAGAAAGTGGGTCTGAACTGGCAGGGGGATTCCTTGGATGGTTTGTTTTATTGCCCAAGCAGAGCTTGCTGGTCTTTTTGCTTTTCTTGGTAGAAATTAGGTCATAGACGTCACATTCCTGAGCCATGCAATGATACAAAAGGGCTGTAGGCTTCGATTGTCTCAACATGGCAAACAGGGTGGGTTTTATTACTTATGGGAATATCACAGAGATCAAACGGTCAGTTCTAATCATTCAGCACTGATATTTCCTGAGATTCAGCTAGGTGGTTTGCTCAATCTCTGCTCATGCTTTGCTCAGAAAGAGGTGAACCAAGTCTGAACTTCAGGTTTAGCTGTGGAAGTCTAATATAAGGTGAGAATCTTGACAAGTTTCCTGATATCTCACAGCGTGTTGACCAATCAGCAAACACTGAAGCCCTCATGCAGAATTTCCTTAATGAATTATGTTGCCATCCTCTAAGCAAGTACAGTGAAATGGCTGGAAGTACAGTGGACTTGATTTTGATTGTTTGGCAACACAGAACTTTATTAGTGCATGAGATTTTAAACGAGGCTTTTTGGGGCAGGGGAGATGGCTCAGTCATCTCTAGCAAGCAGGAGGACCTGAGTTCAAACCCCCCAGCACCATATAAAAGCTAGAGACGGTGACCCTGTGCCTGTGATAACACTGCTAAGGAGGAAGAGACCAGAGGATTCTTGGCATTTGCTGCCCAGCCACGTTAGCAGAATTACAAGCTCCATGTCCAGCGAGAGACTCTGCTCATCTCAAAATGTGAGGAAAGTAATCAAATAAAACATTGAGCTTTCATCTCTGGTCTCTATGTGCATGTGTGTACACATGTGTGCATGTGCGCGCATTCGGACACATACACATACACACACATATATACGCTGAACTCCAGGGCCTGCCTGTCCTCTCAGGCCTCACATTAGTTCACTTTATATCTGTGCATCCTTTGTCTTGCAATGAAAATCCTCCTTTTATTTGCTCAGTTCTTTAGCGTCTTTAACTTTCTCACTCTTACCTCTTTGAGTACTAAAGAAGCCAAAGGAACTTGAGTGCTTGCAGTCCTCTCCCCACATCACATCCCGCCCAACACCGAGGGCTTGACAGTCAGGTTCTCTATTGAGAAGTCGCATGATCATTCTGTCTTCTCTTTTCCCCTCTAAGTATGAGGATGGTGTTTTTTGAAATAACATTGAATCCACTTGCTTTATTCAACTGTCCATTTTAGCATCCTTATTCAATCATGATTAAGTTAATCTTAGTTTTTGAATATTTAGAACATTAGCATAATCCCATAGGCTGAAGTTGTAGGGGAAAAGCATCTTGAGAAGTGATACTCCCCCATGAATCCCTTTTTCCTTTAATTCTCTCCTGCTTTCTTCAAGGTAACAGATAATGGATGTCTTGTTTCTGGTTTGTTTTTCTCACATTCTTTAGTTACAGAAAAAGGTGCATTTATGTGTTCTTTCTTACACAGAGAACAGCAACAGCAGTGCCTTGGTCACTTGTCACTGTGACAAAATGTTTACAAATACCTCAACAGGAGGCTTCACTAGGCTGTTTTGGGGGTTGGTTTTTCTTTTTTCTTTTTTTTGGTTTTTTTGTTCTTGTTTCTCTTTTGTTTCTCTTTTGAGATAAGGTTTCTCTGTAGCTTTGGAGCCTATCCTGGAACTAGCTCTTGTAGATCAGGCTGGCCTTGAACTCACAGAGATCCACGTGCCTCTGCCTCCCGAGTGCCAGCTGGGCCTGTTTGGTCCCATGAACTTCAGCAGAGCAGCAATGTAACATAAGTTTCTTCACCTAGAAGGCAGGAAACAAAGAAGGAAGTGACTGGTAACCAACCACGCATAAGTACAACCTTAAGGCACTCCCTCAGTGCCCTACTTCCTCCAATCAGGACCACTTTCTGAAATTTCCAGAACCTTCTAAAGTAGCATCACTATCTAGTGGCCAGTTGTTCAGTACAAGAAGAAATGGGGGATTTTTTTCCCATAGCAATCCCATGAGTCATCTTCTATACTTTATTTCTTGGGAACTCTTTCTCCAGTCTGTGACATGTTTGACACTATTGACTCTATAGGCCATGGACATCAGCGCTTGGACATTCAAGGAGAGACCTATAGTTTGCGATCACATACAGATAATGTTGTGACGAA
Source organism: Myodes glareolus (assembly GCF_982192425.1). Taxonomy (NCBI): domain Eukaryota; kingdom Metazoa; phylum Chordata; class Mammalia; order Rodentia; family Cricetidae; genus Myodes; species Myodes glareolus. The sequence goes on from NC_142038.1 coordinate 72,826,195, forward strand.
TGATCTGTACCCAGGTCTTTCCCCATTATTCCCACTTCAGTGGGAAGTCCAGAAGCCAGGTTCTAGGATCAAGAAGTCTGGGGAGTTCCGTGCTGTGTGACAAGTATATATTGCATATTGAGCATCATCTCCACACATCCCTCCTCCTCCATCGTCCCCTCCATTCCCATTGCTCCACTTTCTTCTCTCAGCAGTTTGACTTCTACTCTTTTTGTCATGTGTACATGCAATGTGTTATGCATCTGTATAAAATCCAGGGACCATAAGTAATAGGAAGCAAACAATATTTGTATTTCTGAGACTGACTTAATCATTTTAGGTATGTGTGTGTGCGTGTGTGTGCTGTATCTGGGTTTGGAGTCATGGTTAGGAAATTATCCCTCCTCTCAAATGTGTAGGAATCCCTGTGTATTTTGCCATTTATTCTTTTTATTTATATTTCTAATACATTTCGAGGTATATGAGTATATATATATGAGTATGTGTATGAGTAAGAGAGGAACCGCCTCGTTTTCCCCACCCTCTTCAGAATAAAGAATATGAGCTTTAGTTATGAAGTGTCTTTGGCACCATCTTTACCATGTAATATATTTCTATTTATAAATGAGTCCACTTAATCTAGTCAGTTGCCTTTAAAAACAATCTCTTTGCAAGCCTTTACCTGATTCGTTTGAGTTTGATATCTAAAAGCAAATGTTTCCCATATTTAATGTAAATGTAAACTGTATTTCCTGGTGGCATGTGAGCTGATAGGACAGTGACAGGCAGTTCAGAAGTGCCCCAGGCACCGAATATGTCAGTGCGGACTTGCCAGCTCTTTCCCATGAGTCTCTGTTGAGCGTACAGGATAATATTCTAATATCTGGGGACAGGGCTAGAGATCTTTAGAGAATGATACTCCTTCCAAACACAGCTTATCTCCTACATACAAAACAGTGGCCCTGTGAAGCCACCCACTGAGCTGTATCTGAGTTGTTAATACTATACGAAGCTACTAAGCTTTAGCATATAAGCCCCCAAAGATTACTGATGTGCCAGTTCCGTTAAGCATTGTACTGAAAGTAGTGGTCAGCAAACTAAAGCAAGGAAGATAAATAAGATACAAAGCTTTCACTGTTTGCAGACGGCATAATTATACAACATGAAGGGAATTCAACAATAGTACAACAAGAAAGACTATGTTAAGTACTCGGTGTGGTATAGTTGCCAAACGCATGGTTAATAACCTGAAAAAAAGGAATTAAAATAAAGCCTTTATAGTATCAACAAAAATATTCAAATACCAGAATGAAATCCAATGAGATATAAGTGTTAAACACAGTGCAAGTACTCAGCACTGTTGACTCTAAAGCATCACTGAGAAGCAGCACAGGCTGACAAACAGGTCCTCATCAGTGGATTCGGAGACTCAATGCTATCGAGATGTCATTCTTCCCAAAGTGGTGCTGAGATTCAGCACAGTCCTAAGCACTATCCTGGGAGGCTGAACTGTACTTCTCATACATGTGGCTATCTAGGATATCTATAACTAATTTTTTTTGCTTTTAAAGTTAGAATTTATTTATTTATATTTGTTTATTTATTTATTAAAACTTTCCACCTCCTCCCCACTTCCCTTTTTCCTCCCCCTCCCCCTTCCCCTCTCTCTCTAGTCCTAAGAGCAGTCAGGGTTCCCTGCCCCATGGGAAGTCCAAGGTCCTCCCCCCTCCATCCAGGTCTATAAAGGTGAGCATCCAAACAAACCAGGCTCCCACAAAGTCAGTCCATGCAGTAGAATAAAAATCCAGTGCCATTGTCCTTGGCTTCTCAGTCAGCCTTCATTGCCAGCCACGTTCAGAGACTCCAGTTTGATCACATGCTCCATCATTCCCAGTCCAGCTGGCCTTGGTGAGCTCCCATTAGATCAATCCCACCGTCTCAGTGGGTGGACGCACCCCTCATGGTCCTGACTTCCTTTCTCATGTTCTCCCTTCTTCTGCTCCTCATTTGGACCTTGGGAGCTCAGTCCAGTGCTCCAGTGTGGGTCTCTGTCTCTATCTCCATCCTTCGCCAGATGAAGGGTCTATGGACACTGAGCCTATAAATCATGATCCTAGAGAAGCTAAGTGAGAGGGTGAACCCAAAGAAAATCATATAATTATCTTCCTGGATATTGGAAGTAGACAAGACGGCCAGGCAAAACTTGGTTGCACAGGGGTTTGAGGGGGTGGATGTAAGGGGAGATGGGTAGATAGAAGGGAGAAGGGAGAACTTAGGGGAATGGGATGGGTGGGATGGAGGAAAGGTGGATATGGGAGCAGGGAAGTAAATATCTTAATTAAGGGAGCCATTTTAGGGTTTGCAAGAGAGTTGACTCTAGAGGGATTCCCAGGTCCAAGGAGAGGTCCCCAGATTGTTCCGTGGGCAGCAGAAGAGAGGGTGCCTGAACTGGCCTTGTCCCATAGCCACACTGATGACTATCTTGCATATCTCCATAACTAATTTTTATAAAGAACAAATTTGGAAATTTATAACACTTGCTTCAGGTACTATAATGAATAGACCCAGTGCAGTGTGCAGGCTTGAGGGCAGCAAATAGACGCACAGAGCAGAGAGGAGAGAAGTCATCTGAAAGTGTGGTGGATTGCTTTCCACACAGCCCTCAGCTCCACGAGAGGAAGGTTTCCTAACAAACTGCACTGGAACAATTGACATCCATCTGGTTGGACACAAACAGTATACATCTATATACTCATACATGCTTACCTGCAAGTAGAAATATGTATTAAAGATGAATTTGTCTAAAAAGCTAAAACAATGAAAAAACATGAACAAGCACCATATAATGAGAACCCTGGCAACAATTCATTGGAAAATGAACAAAAAAATCCCTGATAAGAAAATGAACAGAAAAGCCACAGACTGGGGAAATGCATTTGTAAAACACTTCTGACACAACAGTCATTTCTACATATCTAAATAACTTCTGATCAACACTGGCAAAGGACCTGACGAGGCTGTAGAGGACACCTGCGTGTCCAAAACGCACAGGAAGATGCTGAGGATACTGCTCGAGCCAACATGTACATCAGAAGAGTGCACTGTCATTTCCTTCTCGGCAGAGCAGCTTGTCTTAAAACAGCAAACCTGACACTGTCTGTTAAATGTTAAAAAGAATGTCTATAGGTGGAGGCCACTTGTTTGTTCCTGGCTGCCCAGATCTGAAATAATCACATAGAAACTATATTAATTCCAACACTGGTTGGCCTATTAGCTCAGGCTTCTTATTAACTAACTCATACATCTTATTAACCCATTTCTACTATTTTGTATTTTACCACGAGGCTTGTGCTTCACCAGTAAGGATCTGGGGTGCTGGTCTCCTTCAGCAACTACATGGCATCTCCTTTACTCCACCTACTTTCCTTCTCTATCTGCTTGGAATTCCTGTCTTTCTCTATTCTGCCCTGTCATAGGCCAAGGCAGCTTTATTCATTAACCAGTAAAAGCAACACATATACAGAAGGACTCCCCTCACAAAATGTCTGCCTCTTTCCACACTTGGATAGTAGCAAAACAGTATTAAATTTACCTGGAAAGTTGGAGGTCCTCGTAACCTTCACAGGTACATTCCCAAGGGTGTGCGTGCATTTGTGCTTATCCAATAGAAGTAAATACAGACATCTGAATGCAAATGTGAAGAAACTTTTTTTTTTCTCATAGCTAAGGAACACCCGGAATCATTGCTCTTCAATAGCTGGAAAGTTCAATAGGGATCTATGTACTCTCCAGCAATAAAATGGAATGTAAAATTTGCATAGACAACAGGATAAATCTGATAATCATCATGTTAAAAAGCAGAATATCTGGAAAGTTCAATAGGGATCTATGTACTCTCCAGCAATAAAATGGAATGTAAAATTTGCATAGACAACAGGATAAATCTGATAATCATCATGTTAAAAAGCAGAACCCAGACATACAAGCCAGAACACACTACTGTGTTGTTCTATTTTGATGAAATCCAAGTGTGAACATGATGATAAAAATCTAAATCTCCCTGAAAATGAAAAAGCAGACTTGTAATTGTTGACTGCAAAGGGTTCTAGGAATGAGAGAAAGGCTGTGTGTGGTTTTAGGGTGGTAGTCACCAGGTTATACAAACTGACATTAGATCATTTCACTCTCTGATGCTTTAGTTGCCCTTGGGCATAATATAAATGTCTTAAGCGTGTCTTTGATTTGCTCTTACAGGATTTTGAAAGTAGCTTATTCATTTAAGCATTTCTACAACAAAGTTTCATTTCTTTGGTTTGAGGGGCTTGGGTCACTGCAATGCTTGATCCTACTATATGGATTACTATTGCATTCATGATGTTAGAAGCTTTTGGAAACGTCTGTTGCTTTGTTTCTTTCTATTTTCTTCCTATTCCACACTACAAGGATCTGGAATTAACCAGTGTCTAAATTAGAGCTATGAGGTGTTCTTTATGGATGTAGCACAAGTGTTTTCATCTGACTTTTATCACCTACATGCTGTACAGACTGTTGAGATCCATACTCTGGTTGAGGGGCTCACAGCAGCTACCAACCTGAAAACAGGTATTTTATAGAAGTGATGAAGTTTGGTGCTTTGGCAAGCCTCTTGGATTATGGGCTAAGATTTTGTTTTGACTCCTTGTGATGAAAAATTAGTACTTTCTATTGACTACAAAAGGCATAGTTGTCCACATTGTCCGTTAACAGGGGCGAATTAATCTAATTATTTTCATGGTTGATGTCTTACAGAGCAAGAGTAAGTATCTTGAAGATACTATTGATTAACGTGTCAGCCATGGTCATTGTGGTAATTTGGCTCCCAAAGACTCTACAGACTTGAATGCTTATTCCTCAGTTGGTGGAAATGTTTGGAAACAACTAGGAAGTGGTCTTGTTGGAGGAGCTGTGTCCTTGGGAAGGGACTTTGAGGTGTTAAAGCCCACACCAGGCCCAGTTATCTCTGTGTCTCAAGCTTGTGGATCAGGATGGACGTGCTCAGCTACTGTTTGGTGTCACATCTGCCTGCCTACGGCAGCTCCTTGCTGTGACAATCGTGGACTCACCCTCTGAAACTTAAATCCCAATCAATTTTCCATCAAGCTGCCTTGGTCATGGAGTCTGCGCAATGACAGAAAAATAACTTAGACAATCATATCTCAAAAAATAAAATCTTATGATACTACAAAGTCATTTAAAAACAAGTGCCCAAGTACTGCTTCTGTATTCTTAGTGAATCATTAATGAGAAAAAAATCTTAAAATATCTATTTAATAATTTCTTTGTGAAAACAATCCATCGATATAGTAGGGCAAGGATATAGCACTGAGTTAAATATTTCATTCAAATCAAAATCAACCATTCAGAGAAGTATGGATACAAAGCCAGTCATGACAGTCAGGGTGATACAGCAGTAGCAATCTTCAAATATCAATTGAAAAGAAAACCAAGATTCATTTCTACTCATTACCACCATGGATCCTGTGAAGTAGGAAACCATGTCTTCTCTGTGACAAAGGAGGAAGCAATAGCTGCTAACAGGAATATTGTTTATTGTCATGGCAGGGGAAAGAATGAGTGCAGAACACTCAATGGATCATCAGAAAGTACTGGAGTTTCTTGCATTTGTATTTCATCAGCCAAAGCGTGTTACAAGGCTAATTAGTAGCCTTCATCAACCCACCCAGAGCCCTCTAACTATGCCTGATGAACCTGGCTCTTTCACCTATTGAATGGGTAACTCTGAGCCACTTCCAATAACATACAGTTACTGGCAGAAAAAGAACAAATCCTTCACATGCCTCCCTGCCCCCCTCCTTTCTTACTCCTTTGTGGGTCTCCATCACCCCAATACACTGCTTGCTCACTCTTCCTGGTGCCAGGATCGGTCTTTGGAAGGACACTGAGAGACAGACACTCCACACCTAATATAAGCTCTTATCAAGAAACTCATGAAGCATGAATTGCAAACCTGTGAGAGAAGAAGGTTGAACATTTTGGAAGCTCAAATTTCTTTAAAAAAACACTGTTTACATAGACGTCTGAAGGAAAAACCCAGTGTTCAAAGATGACCAATGACGCTGCACCTGGTTCTTCCCAAAGCTGCAATGACTCAGAGACTGATGTCATGCTGGCCCAAAAGGAGAGGTGGAAAGGAAGAAAGAGCCATATGTGCTAGACCACATGACAATTTGTGTGCATGTAACTGTGACGCTTTGGGGCCACTTTGAAGCTTACATTCATCATTTGCTTCCCATCTGGTGATAAGGCCACTGCTGTTTTATTTTGGAGTGCTTTATGCCACTCACAGGTGGCTCTGTCTACTCTCTGGGCCCAACTGCAAGCGCATCATTCACAACCACCGAGTGTATTCGTCACTCACCCAGAGTGTTTGCCGCCAGGGGAAGCTTTGCTTGGGGAATGCTCTTCCAACTCTCCCGGCTCCATCTGCTCAAGGATCTGCTTCAACATACAAGTTTTCAGTTTACGAAATTTGCATTTCCTTCAAAAGTCTGTTTAAATTATTTGTATCCTTTTTAAAATTCTTTTCCCCCATGTGCTAGGGTTTTAGCTCCCCATATACATGATTCTAACACCAGCACTGTGAATATAACTAAATGAAAAGCCATGCTCGGTCGTATCTTCGAAATGGGTGTGTCCTCTTCAAACGACCAGAGCAAGCTAGCCTTCTTCTTCTCTAAGAAAGGACTATTCCTAGTGCGGTGAGTCATTGATACTCAGGGATTCCAGTGGCTGGAGCTGCAGACAAGACAGGTGGGACGGTGAAGATGCCAACACCCTCGTCTCAAGCCAAAGACTTCCATTGCACAGTGGCAAATGAATTCCCTATGGGGACAGCTTTCTTCATACAACACTCAAATTGAGCCATCCATCTGGACACATCTCTTCTGCCTTCTTTCCTTTCAAGAATGTCCTTGATGACATTTGTAATTCTATTTAAAATTTTGGGGAACAAGAGCACACTAAGATGTACCACAGGCCTTGAGAGCTGTGGTACCTTGCGTTTATAGCGTTCATTCCACACTAATATTGGATGGGATGCTGTTAGTTTTCTATTTCTCTGTTTGAAGAGATCCTGGAAGATTCACTAAGGAGTATTTACAGGGTAATAATGTCACAGTCTTCACTTCTTAATTTATTGATTCTCTGCAAGCCTTCTTTTACTTTAATGGCTGCTTCCCACTTTCTGCTTCCATGAGAATTAAGTCATTTGGTTTGTTGTTGGCTTTTATATGGTTTATTATTAGCAGGGTTATTATCTGAAGTCGAAGGGATGGATAAGATCCTGGAAGCCACTTTGAACAAACAGTGGACGCAGTCGCTTGTTATTTTTAGTCAACCCTCACATGCTCTTTTCGTGGCACTCCTGGGGATTCTTTTCTATGGATATCAACGATTATTTAAAATGTAATCCAAGGGTATTGAGGGAGAGATTCATACTATAAAAACCTGACAGACTTTATCCCATAGAACAAAATAGTAAGTACATTTTTTTCTACTTCACTACTGCTGGCAGAGCCTTTAAAAGATGATTGTAAGAAACACTCTTTTTACTTGAACTATTTGGCTCTGTTACTGAAATGCCAGCTGTTCACCTAAGAAAAGGAGTACAGTTTAACTAGCAAACCTATCCCAAGAGTAGTATGGAGGCAGCTCACCCCTTTCCTGGGGAGGTCACCCTGTAACCAAGTCAGAACTTTTTTTCTTGACACCCAGTCTCAAACTTTCCTTTCCTGAAATTGTCTCATTAGTGAAGAAAGAAAAAGAAAAACAAACAAACAAAAAACTCCCTGGGAGCAAGTTTTTAGAATTAACTTCCAGGACTGAGAAGATTGGTCAGGAGGTAAGAAACCTTGCTGTGAAATCAGGAGGTCCTGAGTTCAAATCCCCAGCACTCATGGAGCAGCTAGACAGGGTCATATGTGTAATGGGGAGCAAAGAGAGGTAGAGCACAGCATCTCACAGGTCAGCTTAGCGAAAATGATGAGCGTAGGGCTTAGTGACGGATGGACCCTATTTCAAAACTACAGTGGAGAGAAATAGAATATGCATCCCAATATCCTCCTCTGGCCTCTGCATGCACACTCATGGGCACAAACATCTGTAGTCTCTCTCTCTCTTTCTCTCTCTCTCTCTCTCTCTCTCTCTCTCTCTCTCTCACACACACACACACACACACACACACACACATGCACACACACACACACACACACCAGCATTACAGTACAACAAATCCCTATTTCAGTCCATTCGTTTAGAATAATGGACTCACGTATCTGTTGTTGTCTGCGTAATGGGACTCGTTCCTCATTGTTACTTTTATGAATGCTATGATTTGATTCTTTTGTATTCTTAGTGTGCTTTTCTCTTATGTGTCAGTAGAATTCTCAATGCCCCATTTCTCTGACTAACTTGGAGGGTATATTTATTTTATCATGTTCAATTTGTCTAAGGATATGTTCTGAGTGGCCATGCCAGTATTAACTCTATCACTCAGGACTCACATGTTATTGCCAGCAATCAAAACTTCCAATGAACAACTTGATTCCAAGGACCCATCAGCCAACTGCCCAAGATCTGGGTAGATCCCAGGATAATCATCCTATGGCAATCGCTTCAATGGGGCTTGCTTTCTTCCAATATTTTTGTACCTCTTGTCCTCCACCTACTCCTTCTCCTCCTGTCCTCTCTTCCTCCTTCTTTTTCCCCTCTTTTTCTCTCCTCCTCATCCACCTTCTTAATCTCTCTCTCTTTCCTCCCTTCCCCAGGGAGCATGTTATTGTTTTTGTTTTGTTTTGTTTAGTTTTTCTGAGACAGGGTTTCTCTGAGTAGCCTTGGCTGTCCTAGAACTCACTCTGTAGACCAGGCTGACCTTGAACTCACAGAGATCTACTTTCCTCTGCCTCTTGAGTGCTGGGATCAAAGATGTGCGCCATCACTGCCTGGTTCCTTTTTTCTTCTTTAAGATTAATTTGTAGGGCTGAGTCTAGAGCTTAGAAGTTAAGTATGACTATCAAACATTGAGGTACTAGGAACATTTTTTAAGTTTTTTAAATTTGTCTAATTAATTAAGTGTAGGTGTGTGGGGAGGGCACAAGTACATGAGTGACTGTGAGCTGCCCTGATGTAAGTGTTGGAAAGAAACGTGGGTCCTCTACAAGGGCTGTGTATGCTCTTAACCACTGAGCCATCTCTCCAAACCCAGTATTATGTTTTTAATCCATAAGTCTGAGGATCATGCTTTGTTGGTTCTCTTATTTTGCCTGATTGTCAAGCTACCAATGCTATTTGCGTATTTCTCAGCACTCTTAGTTCAGGAATCTCTCATCAATCAGAAAATGGTTTATTGCCTGATGTGAATGCAGGTGTGCATATATGCATGCACAGAAACTAAAATGCAAATGGTATTATAAATATACTTGTATATATTAATTTAATTAATAGATTCAGCTAGTTAGGCTCACGGTGAATTTAAGATAAATGTATGGAGCTCCCATAGTCCCCTCTCTAACATAGCCACAGTATCTCATCTCCATTCATTTCCACATAACATGTTTGCTATAATCCATGGACAAATGATCACATTTATCATCATAGATTGGAACTGTAAGGATTTCTAAATATCTAATGATTTGTGCCCTCCAATAATAATGTCATTCAGAACAGTTTCATGGTGCTAACAATGAAACCCCTGATATATTCTTATAGTCTCCAAGTCTTGTTTATTGATCCATTTTCCTTGGTATTGTGCAAAAAAAACTCATTAAGAGACAGTTGTGAGAAGCTGTGTTGTCTGACTGTCACAATCACGGATTCTTAGGCAGCCGTCTGACTGCTGCATCCTGGCTTTAACATGCTTCAAAGACCTTGAGGTGATTTGGTGTTAGGATGACTGTTTCATTTAATTATTGTGCCAAATATTATCATGTGGAGATGCTGACCTGACTCCCAGTATTTCTGAGATGATACATCATATCATAATTAGATCTCTCAGATTCACGTTATACTCTAAGTGCTGAGTGGGGGAGACGGCTCAGGGGGCAAAGATCTCACTGCACAAGCATGGTTGCCAGTACCACGTGAAATCTAAGCACGACTGTGCATATCTGGAACCCCAGCACTGAAGGTGTGGAAAGAAATAGGAGGGTCCTGGTGGCTCACTAGCTAATTGGTAAGTCCCAGGTTCCCTGAGAGGGAACATTATTGTTCAAACAATAATGATGGTGCTGATGCAATCAGGTATTTGTCTTGTGATTAAACCCTGGTGATATATATATATATATATATATATATATATATATATATACCATCCTCCAATCAAGAACCTAGATTGTGCCCAGTGTTTCCTGGTGACAGAAGTCCAAATCTGACCTGTTGCAGGGTTGGCAGCTGTACTTTTCTTTATTTTGTTTTTATAAAATCTTTAATGTTTAATCAGCATTTGCTAAAGAAAACTGTATTTCCTTTAACTCATTTTCTCCTAGATTTGAGTAAGAATTGTTCTGCAAGCTTGGGCAGAATATAGAGAAAATGAGAGACGAATTGTAAAGCTGTTGTCAGCTTTTATGGAAACGTTCCATTTAGCTTGGATCTGACTGGCCTTGCTGGGTTGTGGGTGCCCAAGTTTTCCTTTTCTGTAGCTAACACTGAGGGATCACAGACAGTTCAAGTTTCAGGTCTCTCCTACAACTGCTCAGCTCCTTCATAAATATGTGGACTGAAGATTCATCTCATCTTAGGCAAATTGTAGCCTGGAGGGTGTACTCCAGACATTAAATGTCAGACTGAATCTCACATTTAATAATTAAGTGAGAAACAGCAAAGGCCTCAGATTGAAGCTTTAATGATGGTATGACCAAGTCTTTTCAGTGTGTTTACTGTGCTGTGTTTGTATCTTGTCAAACCCAACGCTCCCAGATGCTGTGGCCCTTCACCATCATCCTAGGTCCTGCTCCATGGTGCTCCCTGATGATCTCCTTCAGCAAATACTGGCTGAGCCCCATGCATGAGGCATCACACAGGGAAGGGAAGTAAATTGCAAAACACAAATCTTGCCACCAGAGTGCTTATAACATAAGCGGATAATTTCCATTCATTCATCAAATTCTGCAAAATGCTATGCAATATCATAATATGAGAGTTGTATCAAATGAAGAAGGAAGAATTATGCTTGGAGTATAGTCTTGTCTGATGGCTCTGGAGTTACATTCTCCTACAAAGCAATACCTTAGTACCAGAGCATTTGACATTTGCCATGCAGAGATAAGTATACAGTAGGGTTTTCTCTGGTTCTTCTGCAAGTGAAAATGACTTTTTGATCCATTGACTTTTTGAAAAAGGCAGCCTCACTTCTCCCCCTCATGTCCATTTGTTTAGTTCTTCTTAGGATTTAAAGCAGAGCTGTCTAAAGAAATATAAAGGTAGCCACATGTGTGCATACTGTTAAATTCGCTTGTAAGTTCAATAAAAACAGAAAGCAATCAAATTTATTCCGATAGATAGCCCACTTAACCAGTATATCTCAGATGTTATCATTTCAAAGTAATCAATATAAAATTATTAATGAAATACTTTATATTCTTTCTGTCATATGAAAGTTTCAAAATTCAAATATATTTTACACTTCTGGTATGACTCAATTTGAATGCTTTTATGTATTCAGGAGCCTCACGAGACATAAAGATCTGGGGTGTTTAAATCTTCCATTTGAACTACTATGGATTATGTTTAAGTTTCCTGTGTAATGTTAAAGAGAATATTTTATTCCAAGCAGCTGATAGGAACATTTCTTTGTAGGGAGACCATTCTGAAAGAGAAAAAAGAGTTTTCATAACCCAGTGGAATAAAGTCAGTTTCCAGTATCTGGAGATACCTGGGTTGGGTACAGTTTTCGGGAAGGAAATAAACCCTACATATTCATAGGGCGCACAGGTTATTTACTAAATAGGGGATAAAGAGAAGATGAAATCAGAAGAGGAGGGCAAGCAGGTCTGAGAGGCCAACAGAGCAAATGTGGAACAGGTCATCTTTTATGAAGTTTATCATCTGACCATCATGTTGTCTAGAGACATTTTTATTTCTGATAAGCCAAGAGCTAGGAGAAGCTCGGAAAGGAAATTAATAAGTAAAGCCCCAATACTGCAGCCCCCATAGGAAACCACCTGCTTTCAAATTGTATGCTTGTAGTTCCCCCAGATTTTCTGTGGTTTGTAATTTGACACTTACCATATCTTACAGATCTGTCACCTGATCAGCTGCAGTGGTCTGAATAAGAATGCCTCCTCAGAAGCCTCACTCCTGGATTTATGTTTGCTCACCAGTTGGTGGAGAGTTTGGGAAGGATTAAGAGGCATGGCCTTGTTGGAGGAGGTGTGTTACTGAAGGTGGGCTTTGAGGTTTCAAACTTCAAACTTTGAAATTTTGAAACTTCAGTGCTCTCACCATTCCCAGTCTTTTGCTTTCTGTCTTCTGACTGTGGATCAGGTGTGAGCTCTCAGACACTGCCCCAGCACCATGCCTGCCTGCCTGCTGCTATGCTCCCTGCCATGGCAGTCACGGACTTGCCCTCTGAAACTTTAAGCAAATCAACTAAATGCTTTCTTTTATAAGATGCCTTGGTCTTGGTATCTCTTCACAGCAACAGAACAGTAATGAAGACATCAGTACCATTTAATATAGAGTGAAAGGCTCAATTCCTAGTAAGTTGTGTTTGACTGTGCCTGCTGACTTTTCCTTGCTGAGTGATTTGAATGATAGTCGACGGGTCTTATCTTCAGTTTTGCCTCCAGAGTGATGAGAATGAAGGTAGTGTCTTTCCGAAACAGAATAAACAGTTGGATCACGATCCACATTATCAATGCAAAGTCTCTGGATCTACTTTTGTCTAGATAGTTCTTAGACATAGTTTCTAGCCAACCCCAATGGCTGCACTTTCAGAATCAGAAGCACTGATGTGGACCTGGAAATCCATATTTTTAATAAGCCCTTCAATAACTTAAAAACCACTGGATCCCAACAATTTTAGATCAATGATATGCCATCCTGTGATGAAGATCTTTAAAACCCATACCTCAAGCTTCCTCCAGGCAATTTGTCCGAATACTTGCCAGCTGCTGTTGTTGGGAGCATATTAGCATCAGTGTGATACAAGGCAGGTTGAGAGCCTCAGTAGAAAGGTGCGTTTTGAAGATAAATGTCTTTACCATGATATACATGTCTTAAACCGTATCAAAGCCAGTTAGTGATGATACTGAGTCTTTCCACAGGTGACCCTGGAGCAATACCTTTAGAGAATGTGGGAGTCAACTCTCCTATTTCTACTGCTTCTGCTTTTTTTGCTTGTTTGTTTATTACCTGAGTCTATTCCTGCATCTTGAATCTTTTCTGAAACTACACTTCAGTGTTGAGTTTCCTCATAGGCTCATTTCAGTGACCTCTTGCTGGCCTTTCTCAGTGACTTTGCCTCTATATCTCTGTGATTAAATATCACAAATGGCTTGTGTCCCAAATAAATTGGATAAGCATTGAGTAATGGTTGATAGAGCCAAATGCACTTAAAAATAACTATAAAAGAAAAATAATCTAAATTTTTGCCTCTATCCTGCCATTCAAAGTGCCATGCTGGTCTAATCTCATACCACAGAAAGACGATTATTTGCCCTTGAAATAATGTTTTGCAGGTGCAAAGAAAAGCTACATGGGGGAGAATCCATAAGGAATATCATTCTCTGTGTTTTTCTCTTTAAGGGGTGTTCATATTTTCTTTGTACAGCACAAAGTCATTGCCCTCTTCCTGTTGCTTCTCTTTGCAGAGAACATTGACCTGCTGCAGAAAAAACAGCCCCTAAAATACTCGTGCTCATCATAGGAAGTAATGGAGCAAGACAACGCTGTGTGCAATGAGAAATCTTGATTCTCCCCCAGTGCCATCTGCTCCTCACTTTTCCATTTTAGTCTCCCTTGTCCACCTCTCCAGCCACGGTGTATCATTTTAAAAAATATGCTTTCTCCAAGGGAATCACTTGTTTATTTTAATTATGATTTGTTACATAATGTCTCTGCACCCCTCCTGCAGATTGCCAAGCACACTCTATAGAATATTATATGTTAGACCGGAGCGGTAGACCTGGAATGCTCTACAGGTGACCTACACAAGATGAGGAGTGGACACCATTGCCTACCCCAGCCTCACTGCTCCGCCCATTGCACACACTCCTAGTACCACGGGGAGACTGGAAGTGCTTCAGATGCTGCATCGTGCCAATCTGTTCTTCAGATCCCAAGATTGTTTTTAAGCTGTTTGCACAGCAGTCACCATGTGCTTGTTCATGAAGCCTGCCGTTTTCATTAATCCTTACATACATGGAGGCTTCCCTTCTAATATCTAATTTGACAATATTATGATCTATTTTATGCAGCCTGGCATGTACTATCTCAAGTCGCTGTTCTTGTCACCATCGTTAAAGGCAGTTTAGTCTCTCTGTCACCAGCCCCGGGATTCATGGGTTTAGAACAGTCATAAAGGCACACGTATGCTCTGACAGAGCTGCACCTGGGGAGTAAATCTGGGGGAGGAGGGGAGAGAAGACAGTCCTTGCTTCCTGTTTCCTAAACCCCAAAATGTTTGTGTTTTCCGGGCATTTTCTCTTTCTGCTCTCTCCATCAAAATGAAAAATGATTTAATTTAATTTCTTAAAAGAAATATGAGAATCTCTGTAGTCATTATTGGCTCCTTTGCTAGATTTTTGAAGTCATTTCATTTTCAGAAGGAATTGTTGCCTATCTGGAATAAAATTATACTCGAACAAAAACTGTCACATCCGTCGCATTCGTTTCCCCGGCTTCACTCTGTGTGGATGCGGCAGCGGCACTCAGCTCGCTAGCTCTGCTCACGTTTGAAGCAACTCCTCCTGCACTCCTGCGATTGTTGTGGTCATGGGGAGTTAATGCTTCTACTTTTTTAATCTGTGTTAATTTTGGCATAATTAGCATAAGGAATTTATTAATATATCTGTGGGTGCAAATTTCACTCCCGAAGTTAATAATTAAAAAGCCTCTGAGGCTGCATATTTAGCTCCATCAAATGACAAAATAATAGACAATTAAGGATCACAGAGATTGTGGAGTTCACGTGGTCATTTCGCCCACCCTCCATCTTTGGGTCTCTGGATTTTCCCTTCATTATTCGCTAATTTGTTTACTCATCCTCCTCATCCCAACTCACCAATCAGAAGTCATATTTAGCTAATAAATTATGTCTCCGAGGACTGTATGGGCTTAGGCTTTGCTTCTATAAGAAATTTTTTGCAAAAAAGATAAGGTCTATGGTCACTACTCCCAGTCAGTGGCCTCTTTAAAAGGCTTGGGAAGAGGCCAGCATCCTGAGCCCCAGATAAGACTGCCTGAGACCTAACCCATGCTCACCCAGTGCGACTCTAACATCCCTCCTCTCATCACCTTAACCTGGCCCACACCTCTGACAGAGGCTACCTACCCCACCATAGGCCAGGCCAGCTACCTGAAAACCCAGGTAAGACAACACCCTCCGCTCTGCCCACAACTGCCCAGCATAACCCCAACCACTCTTCCTCTCCTCATCACCATATCCTAGTCCACACCTCTGGTAGAAGCTTCCTACTCCACAGGAGTCCCGGTCAGAGCCCTGAATGCCAAGTAAGACTGTACTCCACCCTGCCTACAGCCACAAACCTGACTGCCTCTTCTCTCCTCATCACATATTCTAGCCTACACTATCTGGCAGAAGCCACTTACTCCACCAGAGGCCAGGTCAGTATCTTGAATCCCAGACGACCACCCGCCAGAACAGTGGCTACACACATCACCAGTACTCTAAACCTCAATTTGGGTAGCAAGTTCCTGCTGGAACACAGGCCATCAAGGCCACCAGCAGTCTAGCCCCCAGCTTGGGCAAAAACCTTCTACTCAACCATAGACCACTCCAGCTGGAAGATCAAGGAAGAAACAAAAGCCAAGGAAGAAAACACCCATCAAATAAAGAAAAACCCCCAAATCAGCATCTAGACCTAAAATCACACCAAATCCAGATGCCTAAACACCAGTCTAAGAATACAGTCAACAACAACCAGATCAATATGTCATCACCAGAGCCTAGCCATCCTACTAAAACAAGCTCTGTAATATTCCAATACAGCTAGAGCACAAGAAAATGACCTTAAAAATACTTTACGAAGATAATAGATGTCCTTAAAGAGAAAATTAATAAATTCCTTTAAAAAAATAAGAAAAAGGCAATTAAAAAATTGGAGGAAATCAACTATTCCCTTAAAGAATGTCAAGAAAGTCAAGAAGAAAGCCAAAATAGTTGAATAAAACAAATAAAACTCTTTGACACCTAAAAATGGAAATAGAAGCAATCAAGAAAACACAAACCAGGAAAATTTTGGAAAAGGAAAATCTAGGTAAGAGATCAGGAACTACAGACTCAAGCATCACCATAGAATAAAGGAGATGGAAGAGAGAATCTCAGACACTGAAGACAAGATGGAAAAAAATAGATACATTTGTCAAAGAAAGTGTGAAATCTAACATAAAACATCCAGGAAATCTGGGACACTATGTAAAAAGCACGGCTAGAATAATGGGAATAGAAGAAGAAAAATCCCAGCTCATAGGCCCCAAAAATATTTTTAACAAAATAATATAAGAAAACTTTCCTTGCCTAAGGAAGGAGATGCCTGTAGAGGCACAAGAAGCTTACAAAACACCAAATAGGTTGGGATAGGAAAGAAAGTATCCTCACCACATAATAATTAAAACACTAAATACAGAAAGCAAAGAAAGAATATTGAAAGCGGCAAGGGAAAAAGGCCAAGTAACATATAAAAGCAGACCTATTGGAATTATAAGTCTTCTATATGGACTTCTCAATGGAGACTCTAAAATAGGAGACTCTAAAAAAGGGCCTAAACAGATGTGCTGCAGACTCTAAAAGACCATGGATACCAACCCTGACTACTGTATATATCCAGCAAAACATTCAATCACCCTAGATAGAGAAAGCAAGGAATTTCATGACATAGTCAAATTTAAATAGTATCTATCCACAATTAAGCCCTACAGAAGGTACTATAAGGAAAACTCCAACCCAACGAGGTTAACTACACTCATGAAAACACAGGCAATAAATAATCTCATACCAACATAACCCAAAGAAGGAACACACACACACACACACACACACACACACACACACAAAACCACTACCAACAACAACAAAATAACAGGTATTAGTAGTCACGGTCATTGATACCTCTCAATATCAATGGACTCAATTTGTCAATAAAAAAAAAACTCAGATTAACAGAATGGATGTGAAAACAGGATCCAGTTTTCTGCTGCATACAAGAAGCGAACCTTGATATTACCTCAGAGTAAAGGATGGAAAAAGATTTTCCAAGCAAATTGCTCCAAGAAAGCAATCTGGTGTAGTTATTCTAATATCTAACAAAATAGACTTCAAACCAAAATTAACCAAAAGAAGTGGGTGAGGACACTTCACACTCATCAAAGGAAAACTCCATGAAAAATATGGTATCTCAATTCTCAACATCTATGCCCAAAATGCAAGGGCATCCAAATTTGTAAAATAAACATTACTAAAGCTTAATTCACACATAGACTCTCATACATAGAGACTTCACCACCCCACTCTCACCAATGGATAGGTCACCGAGGCATAAACTAAACAGAGAAATAATGGCATTAACAGATGTTATAAACCAAATGAACCTAACAGATATCAACAGAACATCTCATCCAAACCCAAAGGAATATACCTTCTTCTTAGTATCTCACAAAATATTTTCCAAAATTGACCACATACTTGATCACAAAGCAAGTCTCAACAGATACAAGAAAATTGACATAGTCATCTGTATCTTATGGATAAAGATGGATACCATGGATCAAAGTTGCATATCAAAAACAACAGAAACAACAGAAAGCCTGCAAACTCAGGGAAACTGAACAACTCCCTACTGCCATACCTTTGAGTCAAGGAAGAAATAAATAAACAAAGAAGTTAAAGACATCCTAGAAATCAGTGGAGACAGATGAACAAATGTATGAGACGTGATGAGAGCTGTATTGAGGAGAGTTCATAGCACTAAGTGCCTTCATAAAGTATTGGGAGACATCTCCTACTAGGAACTTAACAGCACACCTGAAAGCTCTACAATAAAAAAAGAAGCAAATGTACCAAGGAGGAGTAGATAGCAGGAAATAATCAAACTGAGGGATGAACTCAATAAAATAGAAACAAAGAGAACAATACAAAGAATCAATGAAACAAAGAGTTGGTTATTTGAGAAAATAAACAAAATAGACAAACCCTTATCCAAAGTAACTAAATGTCTAAGAGAGAATATCCAAATTAACAAAATCAGAAATCAAAAAAAGACATAACAATGGATACCAAGAAAATCCAAAGAATCTTTAAGTCAAATTTCAAAAAACTACACTCCACAAAAATGGAAAAATCTAAAGAAATGGACAAATTTCTTGATAGATACCAATCACCAAAGTTAAATCAAGATCATATAAATAATGTAAATGGACTTATAAACCCTAAGGAAATGGAAGCAGTCACTAAATGCCTCTCCTTCCCAAATAAAAGACAGGGCCAGACAGTTTTAGAGCATAATTTTATCAGACTTTCAAAGAAGATCTATATATTAATACTCCTCCAGTTATTCCACAAAATAAAAACAGAAGGAACATTGCCAAATTCATCTTACAAGGCCACAGCAATCCTAATAATCAAACCAAACAAGGACTCAACAAAGAAAAAGAATTGCACACCAATCTTCCTCATCAACACTAATGCAAAAAAACTCAAATATTTGCAAACTGAATCCAATAACACATCAAAAAGATCATCCACCATGATCCAGTGGGCTTCATCCCA
Source organism: Myodes glareolus (assembly GCF_982192425.1). Taxonomy (NCBI): domain Eukaryota; kingdom Metazoa; phylum Chordata; class Mammalia; order Rodentia; family Cricetidae; genus Myodes; species Myodes glareolus. The sequence continues at coordinate 72,845,177 of NC_142038.1, forward strand.
AATGTAGAAATGGTTCAATATACAAATATCTGTCAATGTAATCTATCATATAAGCAAACCAAAATAAAGAAGCCCACATGGTCACCCACTAGGTCCTTAAAAAGCCTTTGATAAAATCCAACACCCCTTCATGATAAAAGTCTTGGAAAGATCAAGGATACAAAGGATATACCTAAACATAGTAAAGGGAATATATAGCAAGCTGATAATCAACATCAAATTAAATGGAAAGAAAATTAATCAATTCCACTAAAATCAGGAAGAAGAAAAGGCTGTCCATTCTCTCCATATCTATTCAATATAGTACTCAAAGTTCTTGCTATAGCATTAAGGCAACAAAAGGAGATCAAGGAGATACAAATTGGAAAAGAAAAGTCAAAGTATTGTTATTTGCAGATGGCATGATATTAAACATGAGCAACCCTTAAATTTCTATCAGGGAACTCATACAGCTGATAAACACCTTCAGAAAAGTGGCTGGATACAAGATTTACAAAAAAATAAAAATAAAAAAGAAGAAAGAAAAGAAAAATAAATAGCCCTTATATATCCAAATGATAAATGGACTAAGAAAGAAATCAGGGAAACAATACTTTCACAATAGCCACAAGTTATATATTTTGCTTTCAAGCAAGTGAAAGACCTGTAATGACAACAACTTAATGTCTTTAAATAAAGAAATTGGAGACGATATCAGAAAATGGAAAGATTTCCCATGTTCATAGATCAGTAGGATTAACATAGTAAAAATGGCTCTTACCAAAAACAATCTACTGAGTCAATGTGATCTTCATCAAAATTCCATCCCGATTCTTTACAGACCTTGACAGAACAATACTTAATTTTTCCTGGAAAAAACCCCAGGAGTTCTAAAACAATCCTGAACAATAAAAGAACTGCCAGAGATATCACCATCTCTGATTTCAAACTTCCTATACAGCTATAATAGTAAAACCTGCATGGCATTGGCATAAAAACAGACAGTGGGTCAATGGGATTGAATTGAAGACCAAGATGTAAATCCACACACCTATGAACACCCAATTTTTACAAAGAAGCCAAAATTGTGCAGTGGAAAAAAGAAAGCACCTTCAACAAATGGTACTAGCATAACTGGATGTCTACATGTAGAAGAAGAATACAAGTAGATCCATGCCTATCACCCTGCACAATAGTCACATCCAAATGGATCAAGGACCTCAACATAAATCCAAATACACTGAACCTGATAAAAGAGAAAGTGGGAATAGCATGGAATGTATTGGCACAGCAGACAACTTCCCAAATAGAACACCAATAGCTCAGGCACTAAGATCAACAATTAATAAATGGGACCATATGAAAGTGAAAAGCTTCTGCAAGGCAAAGGGCACCATCAATAGGACAAAATAGCAGCCTACAGAATGGGAAAAGATCTTTACCCACTCCACTTCTGTCAGAGGGCTGATCTCCAAAATAGATAAAGAACTCAAAAAACTAGATATCAATAAACCAAATATTCCAATTAAAAATGGGGAACAGATCTAAACAGTGATTTCTCAAGAGGGGACTTTCAAATGGCTGAGAAGAACTTAAAAAAAATGTTCATTAGCCTTAGTCATCAAGGAAATCCAACTCGGAAATTCCATCTTACAGCTATCTCAAAAACACTAGTGACAGCTTATGCTGAATAGGATGTAGAACAAGAGGAACACTCCTCCAGTGCTGGTGGGAGTGCAAACCACAACCACTTTGGAAACCAATATGACAGTTCCTTAGAAAACTGGGAGTTGATCTACCACAAGATCCAGCTATACCACTCTTGGGCATATACCCAAAGGATGCTCAATCATACCACTTTCTTTCTCAAGTGTGTTCATAGCAATATTATTTGTAATTTGCTGGAATACCCCCTCCACTGAAGAATGGATAAAGAAAATGTGGTACATTTACACAAGGGAGTATTACTCTACTGTTGAAAACAATGCCATCATGAAATTCTCAGGCAAATTGATGGAACTAGAAAAAAAATCATCCTCAGTAAAGTAATCTAGACCCAGAAAGACAAACACGGTTTGTGCTCACTTATAAGTGGATATTAGCTGCCAAGTAAAGGATAATAGTGCAATAGACCCAGAGAAGTTAAGCTACAAGAAGGGGTCAAGGAGGTACCCTTGGATCTCTCTGGGAAGGGGAAACAGAAAAGATTTTGCAGGTAGACTTTGGGTGGGTGGAGATGGGAACAGAAGAAATCAGGCAGAGGGTGAGGGAGGGAGAGAGTATTGGAAGAGATAACCAGAAAGGGGGTGTGCATTTCAGGGTGAGGTAGAAACCTAGTGCAGTGGAAACTCCTAATATCTACAATGCTGACCCTAGCTAAGAATTCTAGCAATAGGGGATACATAGCCTAACTGGCCAGCTTCTGTAACCAGGCAAGATTTCCAATGGAGAGACTGGAGCACCAGCCAAGCCATATAACCTGAGAATTTGTTCATTAAACCATGATCTACCTCTAGTTACCACTGTGTATGAAGTCTGTGGTATACCCTTTACAGCTGATAAGAAAGAAGCTCGTGCTGTCCTTGGACAAACCATCCATGAGGCCATATGCAAAAATAGTCCTGATGACAAACAGAAAGAAGAAGGTGTAGGTTCGCTAGCCCATGGGATGGGCTAAGTTAAGCTGTCTCCAGGCAGGCCTGCTTCTAACTATGAGCAAGGACCATATCCAAACACTGGAAAAAGTGTTTTGGGAGCCAGGAGAATGATTTCATCTTTCAGGAGTGGTGTGGACTGCAGTATTTTGACATTGCAGACCATAATTCTCCAGCATCCTTTTACTTTCATTTTTAATAATTCTTACTACACGTTATGGGAGTTCCCTTATGTCTTTTCTTTGGGGAAATTTTGTGTGAACTTCAGTGGAGAATGAGGATGGCAGCCTCTTTAAACAAAAGAATTCTTTAGAAAACCTCCCCACTACCATAGAACCATAGAGTATGATAAGTCTGCCTACTCCCACACAAGTTAACAGAAAGCTGCTAGAAAATTTAGATAAGTAACATATGCTTGACAAATAAGGTATACTTGATAAATAGGATTTGCTTGATAAATAAGATATATTTGATAATCAAGATTTATGAATTCCTTAAGGTCTTATCGGGTTCACAGTAATATTTGTCTAGCTTGGGTTTTGCTCACTTTAAACTTTAGCTATTTAAAGCTAAATAAACTAAGCCATAAATATGCAATATTCTATAATAGAGTGTTTGATCCCCTGAAAAAGTTCTTTTGCCAAGGTCAGGTATCTAAATAAAAGCCCCCACGTTCCTCGAGGGATTGAAGAAAGTTTCTGTTTGCTATAAAGGGAGTCTCCTCATCTTTGGCAAGAGGAATTGTGGCCCTTCCATTAACACATGAGTGTGGTATTTCCTAACTTGTCAACGTTAGCTCCTACAATCCCTGCTCACAAGCTCGGCCCCAACTCTCAAGACCCCTTCCTCCCATTCCCATTTAGTCTTTTGTGCAATTGTAGAGTATAGAAGAAGTAGCCTTTTCTCAATAAATGGGCTACCACTATTTTTCCTCAGATAGTGTTAGTCTTCTTCCTTTGTAGACTCCACACCTCCTCTTTGGGACCAGAACCCCACTTGAGTTGGACTCCAGCATAGAAGCAGAGAGACTTTAGCTTACAGAGTAACTATGGGTCACTTTTGACAGTGTGGTGGGGGGAAGGTTGGAGGTGGTTTTCAGTAAGCCAAAATCAGAAGTATGGGCTGATGGACTCCTAAATTAGCTGAGACATTTGGTCTCCGAAAGAGTTGAGTTCCCAGACAAACTTATGTACTATTTACCGTGCGCCCAGCCTTGTTTCGTGCACATTACATATGTTTAACTTTTAACTCCTCAGTGTCATAGTTTTCCTTCTATAGATGGGGAAATTGAGGCTGAGAGTGGTCCTTTGTCCTGGGTAACACAGGCAGAATCAGATTCCACCTTCAGTCACTGACTGAAGAGTCCAGGTTCTTGGACATCACCCTACACTGGAGGTGTCTTACAGAGCAATACAGAGTAACAAATGCTTCCTAGTAGCTTAACTAATATTGGGCTCTTTGCTCCTGTACCACATGGAGGCATAAATCCCTACATCTGATCTTAGGCAGGCCTCAGCCCAACTGCTATGGCGCTTACTCCCAAGCCCTTTGCCCTGTGTACAGTGACATACACACTAGCAGAGGGAAAGAAGAAGAAAGCCAGATATGGCGGGACTAAGAGCCAGGTCTAGAATGAGTACCTGGGAGCCAGGATTAGGCTAGAAAGCAGAGTGTCTGGGGGAAGTAGGGATAAAAGTTGGAGAGTGAGAGAAGGCGAAGGATGAAATCAGGTGCAGGATCGGGAAACTGCAAAGCTGGCAGCCAGGGCTTCCTCAGCAAGCAGTCCTCAAACAGCAGGAGTTTATTGTTGCATAATTCTGCTGGGTAGATCTGAAGTGAAGGTGACAGCAAGGTTGGTGTGTGTGTGTGTGTGTACACGTGCATGTGTATGTGTGTGCATGTGTGTGTGTGTGTGGCTCGTAATGCCTCATCTCATTTCATGTATCCATAGCTCTCACCTCAGTCAATGCAGAAGAACTCACAACTCAATACCGTCTTCTTTTAAAGATTACAAATGACTGCATGCCTGTAGTTTAATTCTATTCACGAATCAGGTTTCTGCCAAGACATTCGTCCTCACTCATTGTTAAGTGCGCTGCCAGCTCGATAATCCACCAACGTGCTTCTGTGCGTTGTGGTAGAGCAACTAAGGCTCTAAACAGACTTCCATGGCACTCGTCCTGTGTAACCATCTCCCAGACCAAAGCAAAGACATGGAAAGAAGGCTTAAAGGTATATGTCATCATCTCTTCCTTCTCTCCTGTTCTTTGGAGAGCTGACGCTGCAGGTGGCTCGAAGTTGTGCGTATTAGTCATAGAAAGAGGGCTCCCAAACACAAGAGACCTCCAAGGAAAAGGCCACATTACCTTCCATTTGTATCCAGCCATGTGTGTATCCACGGCTTCTGTAATTGTTGATACTTTGGAATTTGGCGAGTGATGGATTCCCAGTTCCCTTCTGCTTTGTAACGAGCGTAGTTGCTGTCCAGGCTTTTACCCACTGCAGTTGGACAGTGAGACATATCCTTGAAAGGAGGTAAAAATGGAGACCGACCCTTTTCCTCTACTGTCGTAAGCCCAAACTTACCGAAAAGTATTGTTTTATCTTTTCTTTGATTTCATATTTAGAAAAGCCTCAAAATCTACATTTGATTTGATAAGAAATTTAATAAGTTAATTCTATGGAATACTCAGGTATTCATAAATATGTCTCTAATATTATAAGAATGTTTATTTTATAAGATCTGCCTACACAATATTGGATGTAGCCTAAATGTGCAAGAAAATAATAATATAAAATATAATAAAATTTATTATTTATTCAAGAAAAATTAAGAGGGAAACAAGGCAAAATAACATGTATGTAATTTGTTTACAAACGGTAAATCTGAGTAGACGAGCCCCAGGCTCACTGTGGTAATCAAGCGTAGTGCTTGAGTCCGTGCTGTTCTTATTTTCTTCTCTCTGCATTGACTTCTACAGTTGACATACATTAACATTCATATAGGAGTCCCTCTGTTGCAACCAGCAGAGAGAGGCTCCCTGGGGGCCCAGCCTTGCTGACCTTGACCTGGGCTTTCCAACCACTGTGCCCTCTGCCATCTGGATTCCTAGAGCAGAACACCTGGGGCTTAGATTCAAAGATGATTTTTTTTTTTTTTTTTTTTGCAAACCAGCCAGTTTAAGTAGCAGGGATTCATCCCAAGGATTCTTCCCTTTTAGTATCTCACTGGCAAGATTTTTTTATCTTTTTTTTTTTTTGGTTTTTCAAGACAGGGTGCTTCTCTATGTAACAGCCTTGGCTTTCCTGAAACTTACTCTGTAGACCAGGCTGGCCTCAAACTCAGAGATCTGCCTGCCTCTGCCTCCCAAGTGCTGGGATTAAAGTTGTGAGCCAATACAGTCCAGCTTGGAGCTTTCTTTCAATAACCTGAGTCAGCATACAGCTTCCTTGGTGTCTATCTACATTATTAACTCCATGAAGAAGCACTCTGATTGGTTATGAAATGGACTGGCTGTAATTGTGCTGGTGGTCTACCTGGACCATTATCTGGGGCTGCTTGAGAGGGATTTGGCAAGTGGGTATTTTAGGGTATAGCATGCCGCAGAAGCCTCTTCTTTCTGTGCTGACCTGTGTTGAGTGAGACTCTTCCTCCCATCTCAGTGTGAAGAGCAGTACAGTAGAGCACAGGATGAGCAGGTGACCACACACACTGAATACACACCACAAGGTGACCACACACACTGAGCACACACTACAAAGTGACCACATACACTGAATACAGAATGCACAGGTGACCAAATGCACTGAACATAGAACACACAGGTGACTTCATACACTGAGCATAGGATGCACATGTGACCACATGCACTGAGCACAGACTGCACAGACAGCCACACCCACTGAGCACAAGAAGCAAAGGTGACCATATACATTGAACACAGGATGCCCAGATGACTGCACACACTGAACACAGGGTACACTGGTGACCACACACACTGTTTAGTTGGTGAGTGGCAACCCCTAACTCTACTTAGGAGTTATCCTCCTGCTATAAACTCTCTGCTTGAAGGTGGGCCAGCAGAATGGCTACCTTGGAAAAAGAGATAAAATTCTACCCTTATACTAGGTTGTTCCCATTCTAACATTGTGAAAGAGAATGGTACTATTCTTCATGTCACCCCCTAAGTTCAAAATGTTTGAAATTACACGAATGTAGTTACAGCCTCCCCTCATGTTAAAACCCCACTGTTATGTTATTGTTACTTATTGGACTGTAAAGGGATGGGTTTCTTTCTAACCATATTGGTGAAAAATACACAAGAAGCTGGGGAAATCAAGGATGAGAGAGGAAAGGGGAAGAAAAATCGTTGGGCTCAAGAAATGGTTCAGCAGTCAAAAGTGCTTGCTTCTCTTGCAGAAGACCAGAGTCTAGTTTCCAGCACCCTCATTAGGCTGTTCACACTCTAGTCACTCCAGGTCCAGATCTTCTGACCTCCAGGGATACATAGACACAGATAGACAGACAGACAGACAGACAGACAGACAGACAGACAGACACATAAGTGGACAAATGGATGGATGGACAGGGACACACTCACACAACAAATAAATATTTTTATTTGGCTCTAACTATAAGGAAAAAGGTTTGTTGCAGGTGTGTTCTTCTGAGACCCTGAGCCTCCTGAGGAATTCCCTTATGCACCCTCCTGTAGCAACAGGGACCTCCTTCCACACTGCAGACGAAGCGGGCAGGTTAGACGAGCGGAGGCTTCTTCCTCTTGCCCTGCTTGCTGTGGCCAACTGTCATCTCCCCCAGCTCCTGTAGTTTTGACAGTTACAAAATGCTATGTAGCACTTAATTACATTTTTCCTTGTGTTGTTTGTGAATGTGTCTGGAAGACATTTAATGTCTTCTAGACTTTCAACACCTTATAGCATGAGCCATGTATTTGCTCATGGAATACATAGGCTATTGGGAGCTCTCATCGTCCCTCTGTGCTTGACAACATGAGAACACTAGAATGTCTACCTAGCAGTGTGTGAATATTAATTAGCCTTCCTTTCTGTTCCATTCCCCACTCTGCCCAGTCTCTGGCAACTGCCATTCATTTTATTGACTTTTGCTTTGCTTTGTTTTGTTTTGTTTTGTTTTGGTCTCACTATGTATGTAGTTCTGACTGTCCTGAAATTCACTATGTAGACCAGGCTGACTTTGAACTCAGAGATCTTCTTGCATCTGCTTCCTGAGTGCTGGGACTAAAGGTGTGCACCACTATTCCTGACTCAACTGACTTTTGAAAGGTCATTCATATATGATTTAACTTATTTCCCCATTGCTGTGATCAAATACTCCGAAAAAAAGAACTCGGGGAGAAAATTTGTCTTAGCTCACAGTCCCAGATCACACTTCATTGTTGTGGGGAAATGACAGGTGCAAGAGGTTGAGGAACCTAGCTGCCTCGTGCCCTCAGTCAGAAGAAGTGAGCAATAAATGCACACACACTAGTGCTCAGCTTGGTTTCTCCACTTTTTTGCATGCCAGGATTCCCTGCCAAGGGAATGATACAGGTCTTCAACAGATCAAGACACCCCGTGATAGACATGCTATTACATCTGACATAGACAACCCCTCTCTTCCCGATGCTCTTCCCGGTGATTTCAGATCCCGTCGAACACATGAGAGAATGAACATGCCGTGCTTTTTACCTTATGTGACTTAACACGATGCTGTTCTATTCCATTCTTTTTGTGGCGAAGGATTAGAAAACATTCTTTTTGCTGGTTGGTCAAATAGTATTCTATTGTGTATAGAGATCACATTTTTAATAGATTCATAATCCACTCATCAGGGCTTGGGTTAATTCCATACCTTGACTTCTGTGAATAGTGTCATAACAAACATGGCTGTGCAACTGTCATCTGATACCTAACATAGCGTGTGCTAAATTGCTGCCGCATTTAGAACTGCGAGACACAGAAAAAAAAATCCCAGACTCTAAAAGATATTTCTTGGTTGTCATGGAAATGTCTACTGACCACCAGCAGAGGAGACCCTGCATGACCCTCCTATTTGATTATCAGCAATAGAGAATCAATTTAGAATTCCCAGCAAGGGCCATCACTTCATCCCTGCTGTGCTGAGACAGCAAAGGACTTCCTGAGTAGGCCCAACCTCAGCCCAGGATCTACCTGCACCGAAAACATCCGATCTGGAACATGTCACTTGCAGCATCTGTGTCTTATCTTCCAGTGAATGAAGAGAGGCGATAATGCACTCATTGGTGCAATAGATGCAAGGGTTAAATGATAGCGAGAAGGACATTTGTAAATGAGTGAGGGCACAATGTAGCAGTAGTCACACACAATTGTCTTGAGTATTTTCTCGTAGGGCAGCCTGAAGCACTCTTGATCATAAGCAGCAGTCATTAAGTGTCTATAAGAAGGAAAAGTGGCATAGAATTAGTGGCAGGCCTGTTCTGGTATCTGTTTCCTTTACTAACAATTGCCTCAGGTATGTGCTGTTGTTTGTCACCATTTTACAGATCAGGAAACTGAGGTCACATGACTGGCAGATGCGAACATTTAAGACCCGGGTCTCTTAGTGAGTGCCAAGGCTTCAATCTGGGTTCTTTAGCACAAACAAGTTTTGTAACAAATTCTCAGACTGTGACTGAACGAGTGAGCGATGCCAGTCCTTAAACAAACATTTGGAAGAAGGCGCCAGGGAATTGGGATTATGAAGGAATAGTTCCTTGCTCTCCTGGGTGTTTACACTGGTGTTTTGTCCATTCATGATTAGCAAAACACAGGAAACCGGGGCTCTGAGCTGCTGAGATCCAAGGCAGCCCATGACTGACTCATGTGTTGTTCCTATGGTAGGCTTGCCAATTATATTTTTAAACAGCGGCTACTGTTATATACTTTTTTCTCTCTCAGGAGTTCACAAACAAGTTTTTAATTTTCAGGTCAAATCAGAGGTCACTCTCAAGGTATGGGAAATTCCATTCCCATAGCTGTGTCTGGACACAATTTCCTTCTCCCCCAGGGCACTCTGGAATGTAGACTCACAGGCTGACAGGCAATGTGAGCCGGCAAAACAAGGCTGCAGAAATGCGCCTGGTGGGGAGTGTTTCTCCTCTGTTTCCATATAAAATGGGAAGAGAGGAGACGTGGAGAATATAGAGTTCATAAATATTTGGAGGAGAAAGAGGACTTCTGCAGAACTGGCTCTTGCCCTCCTCTTACATCGTTAGCTACGTTATAGCCTCACAGCAGCAAATGCCCCGGGAGACTGAGCTGCACATGTCCTAGAGGACGCACGGAGAACACCTGGCTTCTCTCGATGTACTCGCTTAGCTAATATTGATGAGGATGAAATTAATTACGATTATTTGTAGCTTGGTGATGATAATGGTGGCTCTGAGAAGGCACCCCTAGTCTGTTGTGGAAAGATTCGTCAGTATTCTAGCCCTGGCAGAATCAGGGTGAGTCAATAGCACCCAGTCAGGGGGACTTTTAGAAGGTGTCCCTCTTACATTGTGCCTTGAGACCTGCCCACTAGCTAGCTCAGCAGCTAAGCAGCAAATGCCCGTAATCATGGGCTGTACTACTGAATAAAGATGTGTGATGTGTGTCTGTGTGCTCATGTGTGTTCCTGTGTGTCACATTGATGTACAGATGTGAGTGCATGTCCACGTGTATACATGAATGTATATGGGGAGGCCAGAGGTAAATTTCAGGTGTCTCCCCGAGTTACTGATCACCATATTTTTGATACAGGGTCTCTCGGTGAACCTAGGGCTCCTGGATTTGGTTGTACTAGCTGACTAGCGAGTTCCAATATCCACCTAGCTTCACCTCCGGACACTTAGATCACAAGCCATGATGCTGAACCCAGCTTTTAATGTGGGTTCTGGGGATCAAAACTCAGAGCCTTGTGCTTCTGTAGCAAACAGTTTACTGACGGAGCCATCTCCCAACCCCCAGACTCCTCTTGCTAACCAGAGCACCTCACTGGGCCACTCACACCTCTGTTTCCTAGAAGTGGAGGTTGAACTCTAGAGCTCGCTTGCCATTGCATGAATCATTCTTTCCCAAAAAAGCAACTTCTGACTTTCACTTTGAGTCCACGAATCTGTTCTGGGATGTCCTGAGTGGACTTTACTAAGTTGATTTAAAAAAAAATCAGGGTTGTTGAAATCTGACCCAGGATTTTAAAAAGGAGCCATACGTATGAGAAGTCTCAGCGTTCTCTGTGAAACGCAGCTCCGGGCTTTATGGGGCCCATGGCAAATTACCCACCTGTTTTCACTTACATGACATTAAAAAACACTTACACATCATTACATTTTTGTATCATATTAGTGAAAATGAATGCAAAGCAATGTGAGATAAACAGCGCTAATGAGATGGAAGGTTGCTCCGATGTAACCCTGATAGGATTATGTGGCCCTGATCAACTTTTGGTCATTTATAAGCAACTCTTGAACTTGTTACCTTGACAAAGAACAGAATGAGACCTTTGTTGCCAACACCTGATGTTCTCCCCACACGTGGCTCACTTGCCAGCAAACTGAACTGAAATCATTGCCAGACATTGGAACTTTAAAGACTGTGGAAACCGGTGTGTGTGTGTGTGTGTGTGTGTGTGTGTGTGTGTGTGTGTGTGTGTGTGTGTGTGTGAATTAGAAATACAGGCTCCATGCTTTTTTATTTTAAAAACTGCGAGTAGAATGCAGCCAGAATGTTTACTTCTGGTTTTTGTTTATTTGCTTTGTTTTGTTGTTTTTAAGAAAGGGGGCCTTCAAGATGTGCTCAGTGGGTAAAGGAGCTTACTGCCAAGCCAAAAGAACACCTGAGTTCCATCCCTGGTGTCCAGAACTGACTCAGCTGTCCTCTGACTTCCACACACATGCCATCACCTCCGTGTACAAACACACACACACACACACACACACACACACACTAGTGATATTTTATTTGTTTTAGTAAATATAAAGCTTGCCTGAATATCAGAAGAACAAAGCTAAGCCTTTAGAGGTCAGACGTGGTGGCACAGACCTTCAATCCCAGGATTTGGGAGAAAAGCAGAAGTATCACTGTGAGTTCAGGGCCACCCTGGGCTCTACAAGATCAATGCAGCAACAAGTCCAGGTGGTGATGGCCTACACCTTTAATCCCAGCACTAGAAGGAATACAAAATGGAAGACAAGAGAGGCTTAGTCTGCTTAGTTTGAGGTCACTCAGCCTTGGTAGAGGTAAGATTTCTCTAGCCACTTGGCGACTTTGTTTTTCTGGTTGAACCCCCACATCTGTCTCTGAGTTTTTATTATTATTGCTACATTTCGCTCACAACATTTGGAGTATGAATTCACCAAAAAGCCATTTGCCTGAAGTTTTTTAGTCACCAACATAGTCCAGGACTGCCAGCTACAGCTAGGCTTGTCCTTCTTCTTCCTCTTCTTCTTCTTCTTCTTCTTCTTCTTCTTCTTCTTCTTCTTCTTCTTCTTCTTCTTCTTCTTCTTCTTCTCCTTCTCCTTCTCCTTCTCCTTCTCCTTCTCCTTCTCCTCCTCCTCCTCCTCCTCCTCCTCCTCCTCCTCCTCCTCCTCCTCCTCCTCCTCCTTCTTATCTATCTATCTATCTATCTATCTATCTATCTATCTATCTATCTATCTATCTATCTATCTATCTCCACCATGAGTTAGAGCTCTCCCTAAATCTATCTCCAGCTTGGGTTGCTGCCAAACTAGGTAACTGCCTTGAAATCCAGTCAGGCTTTTACTGTTCTATACAGCAGGAAATTAGCCTCACATCTTTATTTACATTGTTGGTAGATCTGGTAAGAAAACTGGGAGTTCATAAATGGAGAAATTAGTAAAAAGAGAGTTTTTTCCCACACTAAAAAAATAGGAAAAAAAATAAAAAAGGAAAAAAATAGGAAAAACCATTATAATGGAGTATTTTGGGTCTCTGTATAATGATACGCTAGAGAGGTTGAAAATGGAACTATTAAATGAGAGAATATCTAATTTAGATGGGATTTATGTAATGTCAGTTGTAAACATTATCAGAATTATAATTTTTGTCATATCACTAAAATAGTTGAATAATCTGAGTGCTAAAATACAGGCCTTAGAAAAATCTAATAAAACAGAGCACAGAGAGATTCAAATCCAAACAGAAGAATTTAATGGAAAGTCAATTTCAGCATTGCATCACAAGAATATAGAGAAACAGCCAAAGGTTTTCAGAAAATCAGCTTTAATATATCCAGGAACCTTACAGCAATTGCCAGAGGATCTGTTCCTGTGCCATTGTTAGACTTAAGGAGATTCAAGGGAGCAATAGTCTTAAATGGCATGCATTCACCTTTTTTTGAAGCAAATGTTAAACTCATGGTCAGTTTGTAATAGAATTATCCCTAATAATGGGAAAGATTTAGTTAATGGCCTTTTAGAGACTGGCCCACAATTACAATGGAGTTCTTGATTTAGAGAAGAAGCTGAGATTATTGAGCTATGGAGTAAAGCTAGAGGTAGGGAAATCTCCCAAGATCAAATTCTTGGAGAAGGAGACTTTGCTACTATAGAGAAGCAGTCTGTATATGATGACCACACCCTGGATTTATACCATGCAGCAGCCTTGAATGCTTGGGATAGAAATGGAGAAATAGAACAGAAAATTGAGTCATTTACTAAAGTTATGCAGGGTCCAAAGGAAGCCATTGTGGAATTCTTACAAAGGTTGACATCGGCAGTAAGTAGAATGACACCAAATTCAAAAGCTAGACAAATAATAATTGAAGCTCTGGCTTTTGAGAATGCCGATCTCTATGCAAAAGGATAATTAGGTTGTTAAATGCAAGGTCAGCACCTTTTGAGGAATGAATCTGAGATACAATTACTATAGAATCTCACGAACCCGATGATGCACAGATAGAAGAGGTGATTTCCAGAGATTGGAGGAAAAATCCAAATGTCAAAGTTATAATTATGGCAAACAAGGTCACTTTAAAAGGGATTATATACAGGGTGTTCCTAGAAACAATGTTTTTTTTTCTAAGAATAACCCATTTAGAATGCCTCTCCCTACTGGGTTGTGCAGAAGGTGTGGCAAAGGCAGGCATTGGACTAATGAATATAGGTAAGCAAGGAATATTCTGGTACTCCTTTGCCATCAGAAAACTTTTTGAGGGGCTTCTCACAGGGCCCTATGCCACATTTGGTTCAGTTGTTTCCTGCCATCATAGAGGAAACACCTTCCCAGAGCAATTAAAGAATTTAATGCCTATTGTAAGAAATCATACTGCTGTGGATAATAGAACAACTATACAAGAAAAAACAAAAAAATCAGGAGAAACAATAAAGAAACTATTTTTACAAACTTCTATAAGTAAACAAAGATCAAAATTAAAAATTATACATCAATGATGTCATTGAAGGTGTGGTAGACACAATGTGGATGTAATAATAATTTCATAAGAATCTTGGCATCCAGATAAGCCTTTTCAGGACATAAATGTTCAGTTTTTAGGGATCAGAACTTTATCTCAGGTAAAGCAGAGTGTGAGATGGATTGAATATATAGAGCCAGAAGGAGAAAGAGGAATTTTAAAACCATATGTTGCAAACACAGGAATGTATTTTGGGGGATGTGATTTTTGACAGCAATGGAATACTCAGATTAACATTCCCCCATCATAGAAACAAACCATAAATTAACCTATGTTTCAGGGAATAACATTATAAGGTTTTATAAAGAATAGTCACCAACCATTCAGGTTGTACAAGAAAAGGGCCCAACAGCTACTGATATTTAAAAGGCACCAACAGCCCTACCTTTAAAGAG